>NC_056437.1:34116950-34416950 GCF_018296145.1 Oncorhynchus tshawytscha | reverse complement strand
ACCCAGAGGTATGACAGCTAGCATGTGTCAGCTAGTGTAAAAAAAATAACTGTCACATTTAGTTTCAATTAACACAGCTAGATGAATGTGACTGTCGTGTACTTCCTCATGACACTATTTAACTTTGACCCTACTCTCTTCTCTCATGCCCCCCTTGCATCTCCTCCCTTTGTCTTCTCCCCCCTCCCTTTCTCTATTTCTCTGTCTGTCTCTTCGCTCTCTCCCTCCCCTTAGTGGCTGGTGAATTTCTTTGGCTCCCTCTCAGTGGAGGACTCTCTAGAGTGCCTGAGGGCCATGTTGTCTGCCAACATCCGTCAGAACCTGCAGATTTGTGTCCAGGTGGCCTCCAAGTACCACGAGCAGCTCTCCACCAACTCCCTCACCGAGCTCTTCGAGTCCTTCAAGAGCTTTGAGGGTGAGACATACAGCCACGCACACTATTTTACACTTCCCTTCCTTGGACAGGGTTCGAGACTGTGACCATAACACTTGCATTTGCGACCCTTTGACTTAGCAGTGCGACACCATTTTTTTTTATTGGTCTCTAGGGTGCCAGCGCAAATATGTAGCTGGTCACATTAGTTTTTGGTTCACAATTTGCTTTTATTTTATTGTCTCGGTATTGAAAAGGTCTTTGTTGAATCTTGGCAATGCACATTTCAGTCATCATGCGCTGTTTGAATGAACGTTTTTGAAGGTTTCCCAAAAAACCTTCCTAATTAAATGTTGACTGCAAAGTAGGCCTACCTGACACAATGATATCATGATGATTTGTAACAATCGCTGGGCATTTGTTTTGCATACACTGCCATCACATGTAGCCTACACTGTACATTTGACAGTACAAAAACACAGCTAGCCAAACACAGCAGTCTCTAGGTGTGCAATTGAATTAAAGGGGAACTACACCCTTCACATTTTTTAAATAATTTTTATTCCAAGACCTCAGAGTTGGGGTCTCCTGATGTGGTTTAAGCATTGTAGATTTAGAACGTCAAAACAATTGTTTATATAAATAGAGTGATTTTGAGTGAGAACCTGAACTCTGAAACAGGGAAAAACTAACCCCGGAAAAATGTAATTTACCAAAAGATGAAACTGATTTTAAAGGGCCCAACAACTGTAGACTGGCAAATGTACCTGAATGTCAAGCCCTGCAAGGGAATGCTCATTTAAAAGGTGGTTTGTCATTATTAGCCTGGTTCTGTATGGAATACAGGCACATTATGAGAGACAGGTCAGATCAAAAATTGGTGCGACCAAGTCGTGCTGTGCCATCAACTGGGAAAAGTTGGTAGCACCAGTGACGGCAGTGGAACAAGTTAGTCTAGAACCCTGTTGGATCACTCTTCCAGCTGTATGCCCAAGTAGGCCGGAGGCAGCAGGATTGTTGATTGACTCAATAGAATGGCCTGGAGGGGTGGACACTGGGACTGGGCTGAAACTTCTTAAACTCAGGGTGGACTAGAGACGAGGTGGCCAGTCATAATGGAGCTACAGCTTAATAAACTAAGTGAGAGCCACTGTTTTCAATTGTCCAAAACAAACATGGTGGAAAGTGTTAGGGACGATGCCATTTGTCAAAATCACAAAGGGAAGAGAGAGTCCATTTAAACTATCTTTATCAGCTAATTCTGACTGTTTGGTATTATATCCTGAAATGTGATGTACATTAATCAAACAAGGGGCGATGAGATGGTGACAGTAGTCGTCTGCTCCGGTCTCTTGGGGGGCAGTTGCAGCCCTCTCGTAATCGCTGTTCTATTTTCCCAGCAAAATGTATACTATTGAACACGCTTATTGTGTAGTTCATATTTCTTATGTTTTCCTTCTAGTATTACATTGTTATTGATTATTGCATGCTTGGTTTTTGAGTTTGCAAGAAGTGCATGTGACATTAAAAGATGTCCTGACGTGACTGACATGGTCTCTGGTACTGTATTTCCTCCTGACTGACATTGTCTCCATGGTGTCCCAGGTCTGTTCTACTTCCTGGGTTCCATCGTTAACTTCAGCCAGGATGCAGAGGTCCACTTTAAGTACATCCAGGCTGCCTGCAAGACGGGACAGATCAAAGAGGTGGAGAGGATCTGCAGAGAGAGCAACTGCTATGACCCAGAACGAGTCAAGAACTTCCTCAAGGTAGAATATGGAGTCTGGGGGTAGAAGGTATCTAGAGGGAGGTGAAATGTAACTGACTGAAGCTGTACTGTACGCTCCCTTTTTGCTTTTCTCTCCTTTGTCTTTCTTTAGTTTAACTTTATTCTTTCATTCTCGTCTGTTCTCGTGTGTTCAGTCGGTTGATCCCCTGGACCGCTCTGTCGCTGAAATTCAATGATGACATGGTTTTAAATTTAGAAATTATATTGAAATGAAATTTACAAAACTTCTGTCAATCCTATTTATATGTATATCGGCCTGCTAACACTAGCATTAGTGAAACGCTTTCAATTTTCTTTCATTGGTAAGAAGTGATGCCGGTTATCTCTTGTGCTTTTCTGTTGTCTATGGAATGCGAGGATATGTACCAGATACATCTATCCCTAAGTGCAGGACTCCCTTACTATTTTATCTTCACTCCAATCTGGACTTCTGGAGATACAGGATTAAACCTGGGATATGTATTATGATTATGACACAACCAGCTGCTGTACTAGGTCTGGGCAATATGGCCTCAAATCTCTTTAATAAAAAACATTTTTTTTTAACATATATGGGAGTCACGATATATACACTACATGACCAAAAGTATGTGGACAGCTGCTTGTTGAACATCTCATTCCAAATCATGGGCATTAATATGGAGTTGGTCCCCCCTTTGCTGCTATAACAGCCTCCACTCTTCTGGGAAGGCTTTCCACTAGATGTTGGAACGTTGCTGCGGGGACTTGCTTCCATTCAGCCACCTTACTATAAGAGCATTAGTGAGGTCGGGCACTGATGTTGGGCAATTAGGCCTGGCTCACAGTCGGCGTTCCTATTCATCCCAAAGGTGTTCGATGGAGTGAGGTTAGGGCTCTACAGACCATTTGTTCTTCCACACGATCTCAATAAACCATTACTGTATGGACCTCGCTTTGTGCATGGGAGCATTGTCATGCTGAAACAGGAAAGGGCCTTCCCCAAAATGTTGCTACAAAGTTGGAAGCACAGAATTGATTGTCTAGAATGTCAATGTATGAGTTAAGATTTCCCTTCACTGGAACTAAGGGGCCTAACCATAAACAATTGTTCCTCCTCCACCAAACTTTACAGTTGCCGCTGTATGCGGGCAGGTAGCTTTCTCCCGGCATCCACCAAACCCAGAATAATCTGGCGGATTTCCAGATGGTGAAGCGTGATTCATCACTCCAGAGATGAACGGCAGTGAGCTTTACACCACTCCAGCCGATGCTTGCCATTGTGCATGGTGATCTTAGGCTTGTGTACAGTTGCTTGGCCATGGAAACCCATTTAATGAAGCTCCCGGCAAACAGTTCTTGTGCTGACGTTGCTTCCAGAGGCAGTAAGGAGGTCGGGAGTGAGTTTCGCAATCGAGGACAGACTATTTTTACGCGCTTCAGCGGTCCTGTTCTGTGAGCTTGTGTGGCCTACCACTTTACTGCAGAGCCATTGCTGCTCCTACACGTTTCCACTGCACAATAGCAGCACTTACAGTTGACCGGGGCAGAAATTTGACGAATGGACTTGTTGGAAAAATGCCATCCTATGAAGGTGCCACGTTGAAAGACACTGAGCTCTTCAGTAAGGCCCATTCTACTAACAATGTCTATGGAAATTGCATGGCTGTGTGCTAAATTTTATACATCTGTCAGCAACGGGTGTGGTTGAAGTAGCCAAATCCACTAATTTGAAGGGGTGCCCACATACTTTAGGCCATGTAATTTATCTGGATTTTTTTAAATGTAAATTCTCTAAAGAAACTTTGTTGCACAATTTAAAAGTCAATAAACTGCATGCAAAATTATACCTAGGCTAAATATAAGCCTTCCACAACCAGAAGACCCACTAATAATACAATTATTTTAACCTGATTTTTTTTTTTTTTTTTTTTTTTTTTTTTTTTTTCAATAATCTGGTATTCAAGTCTGTCGATTTAAATATATATATTTTAAGTAGCCAGCTTATCTTTATATTTAAAGTGTAGCCAACTTAGTTATTTGCTTGCTAACAAGTTAGAAAGAACAGTTGCACGGTTATGAATACACCCTCCTGTCCTTCTCCAACTGTTTGAACAACAAAGCTTGTTCACTTTGTTTTAGATATTGAAATCAAGTGGCCAACCTGGATAAGAAGATGCTTAGGATATTTCTTAGAATGAGAACGAGTTGCCAATTCCTTATATAAATGCATCTTTTTATGCTTATTGCACATTTTCTAAAACAGTTGTTTGTTCTGGAGTGGAATATTGGGTGTGTTGCAGTACCTCAGTAGTACCTGCAGATGGAGTCCTAGGTCTGTACATGTGTGATTGAGCCTTAACATAGTGTTTTCTTTCTGTTTCTCTCCTTTTTTGCCCTTTTTCTTTTCATCTGTCCACTCAGTCGTAGTAAACAAAATGTTTGAGGTACTTAACCATCTTCTAACCTCAAAGTGTGATGCCTCCCATTTGGCCGAGTTACGTTTTTGATGTCTAATTTCCAAATCACTCGAGCAGGATCGTTTTAGCTGGAAATAACTTCCCAATTTCATTTTGAAGTGATTCTAATATGTATTTTATCATTAGTACATTAGTGGTTGTAAGACTCCAACAAGATTAGTCAAACGTATAGCTCTGATTTTAACATTGAACCACTTGCTACATTCTTTGCTACTTTCTTAACATCTATACATACAGGAACTAAAAACAAAAAAACACAAAGCTTCAATACTAGCCATTACGATTGAGAATTCACAGGCTATATGTAGTGGTTAAAGTGTCAGGTTTGGCTGTGATCAGGTGTACAGTCTCATAGAGATGTCAAACTAACCTTGACCCACCCCCCTGCTCTGTGATTGGACAGGAGGCCAAGCTCACCGACCAGCTCCCGCTCATCATCGTGTGTGACCGCTTTGACTTTGTCCACGACCTGGTCCTCTACCTGTACCGCAACAACCTGCAGAAATACATTGAGATCTACGTGCAGAAAGTAAGTCAAACTCACACACTAGCAAGCATCTACAAGACAATACTTTGTCTACATTTCCAAAATGTATCAACTTTCAAACTTGATTCTCAGTTTCTAACTACAGAAACTATATTTATTAGCGCGCTTGAAAAAAACACACCCACACTCAAAATGCAGTGTTCAGGAATGTGTGCGCAGGATATTGACATGTATGTGTGTTAGGTGAACCCCAGCCGTCTGCCGGTGGTGATTGGAGGGCTTCTGGACGTGGACTGTTCTGAGGACGTCATTAAGAGTCTGATCCTGGTGGTCAGAGGACAGTTCTCCACTGACGAACTGGTGGCCGAGGTGGAAAAGAGGAACAGGTACAACAACCCCTTATCAGATTCCAAAAAAAGAACTAGTACTTAGAGGGGTGAAATGTAGTTATGTCAGCCCCAAGCTCCCAACCTCTTCAAACACCAGAATATCAGAACCAAAGTGTCTTTATAACTTAGTCTTTACTATACTAGCTGTGTTATCAGTAGTAGTCAGCAGGCTCATCTTTCTCTCTCCCCTCATTTTCCTCAGGCTGAAGCTTCTCCTGCCCTGGCTGGAGGCCCGTATCCATGAGGGCTGTGAGGAGCCCGCTACCCACAATGCCCTGGCCAAGATCTACATCGACAGTAACAACAACCCTGAGCGCTTCCTGCGTGAGAACCCCTACTACGATAGCCGCGTGGTGGGCAAGTACTGTGAGAAGAGGGACCCCCACCTGGCCTGCGTGGCCTACGAGAGAGGACAGTGTGACCAGGAACTCATCAATGTCAGTAGCCTGTTCTTCAACTCCTCTTATAGGAAATAGTTTCATATATAATTAATTTTTTTACAGAAAGGCATTGCGTGATAAATTATCTACAATTTTAAAAAGCAATATTGGGAATACCCTACATATTAGGTTATTTCAGAATGTGAGGTGAGAGTCTGGTGGAGTAACTGTTCTCTCTGTTTCCTCTCAGGTGTGCAATGAGAACTCCCTGTTCAAGAGTCTGTCTCGCTACCTGGTACGTCGCAGGGACCCGGACCTGTGGGCCAGCGTGCTGCTGGAGACCAACCCCTTCAGAAGACCACTCATCGACCAGGTAGGACCTCATCTTTCTGTTACCCCTGTGCCAGCTCTGAACCAGGGTTGGGGGTTGATTTCCTGTTCAATTTATGAATTGTAAATTGACCTATGAGGATTTTTCAGTTAATTCATTGAATTTCAGTTCTTCTTCAATTGACTCAATTGATAGTGGAATTGGGTTGAACCCTACTGTAAACAATAAAGGAGTTTGAGGTTCATGCATCTACTCATGACCCTATCTAAATCTCTTTTTCCCTCACTGTCAGGTGGTGCAGACCGCCCTATCTGAGACCCAGGACCCAGAGGAGGTGTCAGTCACAGTCAAGGCCTTCATGACTGCAGACTTGCCCAATGAACTCATTGAGCTACTGGAGAAGATCGTACTGGATAACTCCGTCTTCAGTGAACACAGGTAACAGAGCTCTTAGTGCTCTGATACCTGTGCTCACTGTAGGCTGGGCTGTCCATTGTGTGTCTTCTCTCTCGGTCTTCGCTCCATCTTCGTCATAGTTTTCCAAATCAATCAAATCAAACTTTATTTAAAGTTTAATATCGCAACACACTTTACTGTGCATGTAAAGTAAACTTTACACATACAATTGCTGAACCTCACTACGGTGAATTATGGGATGGTGCATGATTATATGGTGTTTTTGTGTGTCGATGCTAAGGATAGTTTGTGTGTTGATCCAGAAACCTGCAAAACCTGCTGATCCTGACGGCCATAAAGGCGGACCGTACCCGTGTGATGGAGTACATCAACCGCCTGGATAATTATGACGCCCCAGACATCGCCAACATCGCCATCAGCAACGAGCTCTTCGAGGAGGCATTCGCTATCTTCAAGAAGTTTGACGTCAACACATCCGCTGTGCAGGTGAGAGATGAACCCTAACCCCCACAAACTCCATGGAGTAGTCATATCACACCTTTCTATCTCTCTTATGGCTGTCTCAATGTCAGTAGTCTTGTGTCGCTTGAGCTTCCATTCCCCCTCTCCTTACGTTCAGTATCACTGATCTGAAAGTATTGGACAGGTGAAAGATAGGGGATATCGGACAGGTGAAAGGTAGGGAGGGGATGGGGAGGTTGGGCTTTTTAACTTTTCCTGTTTATACTGAATGTATTATTACTTAAACTCTATGTATTTCAGTTTTTTTTCTTGTTTTTTGTGGCAGCCTATGGGTACATGTTTTCTAAACTTAAAAATGTAAATAGATTATGTTCTTTTAAACTTCCCCCACCAACAAAAAAATACACTTAAAAATTAAGATGGTAAAAATAAATCTAATAAAGGAAAGGTGTTGAGAAGAGGAAGCTAGTCAACATGATTGACACACACCGTCTGACTCCCTGTGATGTTGACTCCCCTGTTGTCTCTCCTCCCCAGGTTCTGATTGAGCACATTGGGAACCTGGACCGGGCCTATGAGTTCGCTGAGCGTTGCAACGAGCCGGCCGTGTGGAGCCAGCTGGCTAAGGCTCAGCTGCAGAAGGGCCTGGTCAAGGAGGCCATTGACTCCTACATCAAGGCTGACGACCCCTCTGCCTACATGGAGGTGGTACAGGCCGCTGACCAGAGTGGTAAGGATGGTGGGGCAGACCATAGCTGGGGGCAGGGTGGGATAATGAGCATTTGAATGGGTAAAATCACCCAAAGTCAGTGAATGGTCTGCAAAATTCCCAGCTGTTTTTGGTGACTTTCTGTAATCATCATTGGCTCACTGACTGACCTCAGGATCCAAGGTACTGTAACCTCCCAGCCTCTCTTTGCTGACTAATGGTTGTTCTTGTGTGTGTGTGTTAGGTAACTGGGAGGACCTCGTGAAGTTCCTTCAGATGGCCCGTAAGAAGGCCCGGGAGTCCTATGTGGAGACAGAGCTTATCTTTGCCCTGGCCAAGACCAACCGCCTGGCTGAGCTGGAGGAGTTCATCAACGGACCCAACAACGCCCACATCCAACAGGTACTGTCGACAAATCAATACAACATGTACCGTACCTAATTAACTGGCCACTGAGTATGTATTTACTAGATGACTGATAGCGGGCGCTGTTCTGAAGTCACTGTTCATTATGACACTCTCACTTTACAGCATTTCAGTAATGTTTCAAGGACAAAAAAAAGTAGTTTTAGTGGGCATTGCGACCATAAGAAGTAAAATATTCCTTTTGTTTTTAATTTTCCATTTTTGAAAAATGATTGGCTTCAGTTCATTTCATACAACACTGTGGTATGAAAAAAAGACATATTAATCGACGTAAACATGTAGCTCAACTCTCTACACTACAAAGCAACACAATGTCGATTGTATAATGTAAAGCTGGAGAAGATAATCCATTATCCCATAATGTTTTCAATGTTGCTGATCAATCAGGTGTAAAGTTACTCCCGCATGAAGCCAATACATAGACATTGCAATAGAGTCACGATCACTAAATGACTCTTAGTACAAAAGCCTAAGACTAGATTCACTCACACTAAAAAACATGGGTTCCCCGGTGGCCTTTTTTTGTACACAATATGTCATGTAGGTACTAGGCTGGCTGCTAGCTTTAACTACATTCATTGTCAATGCACAATATTTGTTCAACAGTTGAAAGGACTATTAGAAAATCCATAAGAACAGCAGTTCAATTGTACATACACACAATATACAGACATTTGCTTACATGCGTTGCTATGGTTACACAGTACCACAAGCTGTCAGGAGTGGTCTGTCTCAGATAGAAAAAGTTCATTTTGGTGCTTCCATATCAAATGTTTTCCAACATGCCTTGAGTTGTTGCTGGCTGCATCCATATGCCGCACATTGACATTGTTGACAAGTTGGCTATTTTAATGTGGGGATATAATTTTTCCCCTGAATAGCTTCCATTAATCAAAGCCCTGAAAGGAGGAGTAGGATTATGGTGGCCGGTGGCTTCAAAAACTCTTATTGGCAAAGACCTAGCGTCAGCGATCCAGGTTTTTAATACGGCGTCAGCGATCCAGGTTTTTAATACGGCGTCAGCGATCCAGGTTTTTAATACGGCGTCAGCGATCCAGGTTTTTAATACGGCGTCAGCGATCCAGGTTTTTAATACGGCGTTGCATAACAGGTACTGTTACTATAGGTCTGACTGCATACAACAGGTACTGTTACTATAGGTCTGACTGCATACAACAGGTACTGTTACTATAGGTCTAACTGCATACAACAGGTACTGTTACTATAGGTCTGACTGCATACAACAGGTAGTGTTTCTATAGATCTAACTGCATACAACAGGTACTGTTACTATAGGTCTAACTGCATACAACAGGTACTGTTACTATAGGTCTGACTGCATACAACAGGTACTGTTTCTATAGGTCTGACTGCATACAACAGGTACTGTTACTATAGGTCTAACTGCATACAACAGGTACTGTTACTATAGGTCTGACTGCATACAACAGGTACTGTTACTATAGGTCTGACTGCATACAACAGGTACTGTTACTATAGGTCTGACTGCATACAACAGGTACTGTTACTATAGGTCTGACTGCATACAACAGGTACTGTTTCTATAGGTCTGACTGCATACAACAGGTACTGTTTCTATAGGTCTGACTGCATACAACAGGTACTGTTTCTATAGGTCTGACTGCATACAACAGGTACTGTTACTATAGGTCTGACTGCATACAACAGGTAGTGTTTCTATAGGTCTGACTGCATACAACAGGTACTGTTTCTATAGGTCTGACTGCATACAACCGGTACTGTTTCTATAGGTCTGACTGCATACAACAGGTACTGTTTCTGTAGGCCTGACTGCATACAACAGGTACTGTTTCTGTAGGCCTGACTGCATACAACAGGTACTGTTTCTGTAGGCCTGACTGCATACAACAGGTACTGTTTCTGTAGGCCTGACTGCATACAACAGGTACTGTTTCTGTAGGCCTGACTGCATACAACAGGTACTGTTTCTGTAGGCCTGACTGCATACAACAGGTACTGTTTCTGTAGGCCTGACTGCATACAACAGGTACTGTTTCTGTAGGCCTGACTGCATACAACAGGTACTGTTTCTGTAGGCCTGACTGCATACAACAGGTACTGTTTCTGTAGGCCTGACTGCATACAACAGGTACTGTTTCTGTAGGCCTGACTGCATACAACAGGTACTGTTTCTGTAGGCCTGACTGCATACAACAGGTACTGTTTCTGTAGGCCTGACTGCATACAACAGGTACTGTTTCTGTAGGCCTGACTGCATACAACAGGTACTGTTTCTGTAGGCCTGACTGCATACAACAGGTACTGTTTCTGTAGGCCTGACTGCATACAACAGGTACTGTTTCTATAGGTCTGACTGCATACAACAGGTTGTTGTATTCAATGGGAAATATAAACGGTGATGTGATTTTTCGCTCCTAGTTTGTTTTCCCGAACAGCTCCTTATGTAAGATGTTGATTGACAGTCATATGATTCTCCTCACCTAAGGTCGGCGACCGCTGTTATGACGAGAAAATGTACGATGCGGCCAAGTTACTGTACAACAACGTGTCCAACTTCGGCCGCCTGGCGTCCACCCTGGTTCACCTCGGGGAGTACCAGGCGGCGGTAGACGGGGCGCGCAAGGCCAACAGCACTAGGACCTGGAAGGAGGTGTGCTTCGCTTGCGTGGATGGGAAGGAATTCCGGCTGGCCCAGATGTGTGGCCTCCACATCGTGGTGCATGCTGATGAACTGGAGGAACTCATCAACTACTACCAGGTAAGACTGATGCACGCACACACACGACCCACTCTGTCTCGATGCACCTTATCCTCCTTGTTGTAGTCAACTTGAAAAATCTTAATTTCGTCCACCTCTCTCCACACACTCGATAATCACATTTGGTGCTTTAGAACTCTTAATGCTTTTCCTTCTACAAACACACAGCCACCTTTAACCAATTTCCCCCATGTTCAGGACCGTGCTTACTTTGAGGAGCTGATCACCATGCTGGAGGCAGCCCTGGGGCTGGAGCGGGCTCACATGGGCATGTTCACTGAGCTGGCCATCCTCTACTCCAAATTCAAACCCCAGAAGATGAGGGAGCACCTGGAGCTCTTCTGGTCCAGAGTCAACATTCCAAAGGTTCTGCGGGCGGCAGAGCAGGCCCACCTGTGGGCGGAGCTGGTGTTCCTGTACGATAAGTACGAGGAGTTTGACAATGCCATCATCACTATGATGAACCACCCCACAGACGCCTGGAAGGAGGGCCAGTTCAAAGACATTATCACCAAGGTACCAGTCATTGCTGCGTAGGAACTATGACAAAGCTTGACTTAATGTGATATTGTTCAGTGTTTCTTTTTAAAGTACATTGAAACCTCTCAATACACTTACAATTATTAAACAATTTAAAATGTTAAAATTGTACATATGCATGCATATTGGCTTCTCTTCACAATACTTTCATACATGACAATCTCTCTTTCCTCTGACTGTGTAGGTGGCCAATGTGGAGCTGTATTACAAAGCAACTCAGTTCTATTTGGAGTTCAAGCCGTTGTTACTGAATGACCTGCTCATTGTGCTGTCCCCCAGACTGGACCACTCCCGTGCTGTCAACTTCTTCAGCAAGGTGAGACGAGCTCTCTGTCCCCCCCTATCTGCCAACACATGAAACTGAAGCATTGATACCTTTTATAGTAGTTACTCTAAGACTGAAACAATATGTATAGTACAGTGCACTCTGCTTAAAGTGAATGCAGTTCTAGTAATCAATGGTGTGTGTGGTCCAGGTGAAACAGCTGCCCCTGGTCAAGCCCTACCTGCGCTCAGTACAGAACCACAACAACAAGTCTGTCAATGAAGCACTTAGCAACCTCTTCATCACAGAGGAGGACTATCAGGTTTGTGGTCAATTTTTTTGTTGGTTACATTGTCAAGCAAGGATGACGGACACATTTTCCATTGAATTATTTTTTTTATGTAGGACTAGGCTTAAAGAGATACTTAAGGATTTTGTCAATGAGGCCTTTTCTATTTCCCCAGTCAGATTAACTCGTGGATACCCTTTTGTCTCTGCGTGCAGGTTGAAGTTTCTAAGTAGTGTTAGCACAACGACTTTAAGTCTAGGATAACTGCTAGCATGCTAGTAGATGCCATAGACTCCCAGTCATTGCGTTGAGGTAGTTTCACAAGCTAATATTAACTTCCTTCATAATGGATGCAGGCACATACAAATGGTATCCATGAGATGATCTGACTCTGAGGAAGTTGATAAAAGGATACTTATTATTGCCAAAGTAAGTATCCCTTTAATCTGGGTCTGGCGAACTGTCTCTATATACAGTAACATTTCTATTACCTTTACGTGAAACCAGTGTTTATTGCTTCACTGAACAACAAAGTAACTCCTTCCTCATCCTTTCTTCCCTCCGTGGTGTGGTCTCAGGCTCTGAGGACGTCTATAGATGCCTATGACAACTTCGACAACATCTCGCTGGCCCAGCGCCTGGAGAAACACGAGCTGATGGAGTTCAGGAGAATCGCTGCGTACCTCTTCAAGGGTAACAACCGCTGGAAACAGAGTGTGGAGCTCTGCAAGAAGGACAGACTCTACAAGGTAATCATTCATTCCCTTCTCCTTACCAGGGCTTGTTTCTCCTTAGACTGCCATTCACTGGGGAAAGTGCCATTGTCATTTAATGTAATTTGTTAGGAGAGAGGTGGATAATGGGAATTACTTTCTGGTAAGGTTAGTGGTTAAGATTGTTGGTGTACTTTGTTGCAAATCAGAAATTCTCAATGGGATATTAGTTATGCCTAGGTGGAATAAGTCCTATACTTTCTAAGCATTACTAGATTGCGCCACACCTGCCACTTTGTCTTGGTATCTACCTTCCCCTCTAAAGTATCAAGTCACTTTCCTGATCTTGAACCTCCTCCTCATAGTTCCCATTTTCCTCCAGGATGCCATGCAGTACGCGTCAGAGTCTAAGGACACGGAGCTGGCTGAGGAGCTGCTGGGCTGGTTCCTGATGGAGGACAAGAAGGAGTGCTTTGCCGCCTGCCTTTTCACCTGCTACGACCTGCTGAGGCCAGACGTGGTGCTGGAGACTGCCTGGAAGCACAACATCATGGACTTCTCCATGCCCTACTTCATCCAGGTCATGAGAGAGTACCTCTCCAAGGTTGGTGGCTGTTTGGACTTGGCTAGGTGGAGTGTTGAGTGGGAAAAGTGGTTTTATTCTATGTGTTCATTAAGGCATGCAACGGAAAATGACAGTTTTATTCCATTTGGTGGCTAATGAACACGACCCAGGTCTGCTTTGAGGTAGTTGGGTGAACTGTCCCCTAATCATTGATCTAGGGTCCGTTTGGAATGTCTTACCCCAAAAGGTTAGTGGCAATCAGCAGTTGAAACAACAAATGAAGTCCCCGCCCCTGTTTTGCTAAAAGCTGAGGGACGAGACTGGAGAAATGTAACCACTCTAAAATTCATAGACAGAGCAATGGACTGACAACAAAATCATAGTTTTAACCATGTTTTGAGGTTTATATGTTTACTTTGTTTACAATCATTGGAGTAAACAAGCTGATATTGTGTTCTGATGGGGTATGACAGTTGAACTAAGCTCATGAAGCATTTAAGTTATATTCTTCACAAATCAATTGGTACACATTGTTAATTTTTAAGTCCAAAAAAGGATGCAGCAACTGCTGATTTTGCCCCTTTAAGGTTAGGATTTTAGTGAAAATAATCTGATTCTAAATACCATCGTCCACTTTGACCCAAAGCCATCCAAACACACTGTGCAGTGATCTTCTGTTACACAGTCAACTGCTTTTAGCAGTGGGCCATGTTTGAAAAGCCACTTAGTCAGTAGCACAATACCTTATTTTTATATGGCAAGTTCAGTTTCTACCAGAGATTCTTCAATGATTCCATTAGAACTCAGTCCAGCAGTCTAGACTTCGCCGCACGTGTGTTGTAATAGAAATATAATTACTGAAATCAGTAGAATATTCTATTTAGAATAAATTATATGTGTGGCATGCCAGTAGACTCTAGAGGAAGACAGTTATTTATTTTGTTTTTCTATCAACTTGTCTTTTTAGTGTCTCTTCTGTTTGTCTGAGTTTGATCAAGCTAAACAAACCTCTGCTCCGATGCCTTATACTCATGCCATTAGTTTGAATTCCCCTCTTTTGTTAACCATTTTAGCTTTTTTGTTTACCCTTTCCATATCAAAGACAGTAATTGATTTATTTTAATGCGCTGACAAATTAAACTGCATCATCTGAAATTAAAATGTAATTTTAGTACAGTGCAAGTGTCTTGTTGATGCATTGTTTCAAGGTGGTGTCCCCTCTGCTTTGAAACGATCTCTAGTTCCTCTCTAGAGTCCAGTTTGTTTTCTTGTAATTGATATTAAGTGCCAAGTAAGTGGAGCTTGTCATTGGATGCTGCATGTGGGACTGCTGTGACTTGAGCATGTCTGTCTGCACACCTCAACTACAGCCATATCTATCTCTCCATCTACAGTACCAGTCAAATGTTCAGACATATACCCACTCATTCAAGGTTTTTTCTTTATTTTTACTATTTTCTACATTGACCTCAACTATGAAATAACACATGGAATTATGTAGTAACCAAAAAAGTGTTATATTTTGATTTTCTTCAAAGTAGCCACCCTTTGCCTTGATGACAGCTTTGCATTCTCTCAACCAGCTTCACCTAGAATGCTTTTCTTACAGTCTTGAAGGAGATCCCACATGCTGAGCACTTGTTGGCTGCTTTTCCTTCACTCTGCGGTCCAACTCATCCCAAACTATTGCAATTGGGTTGAGGTCGGGTGATTGTGGAGGCCAGGTCATCTGATGCAGCGCTCGATCACTCTCCTTCTTGGTCAAATAGCCCTTACACAGCCTAGAGGTGTGTTGGGTCATTGTCCTGTTGAAAAACAAATGATAGTCCCACTAAGAGGGAACCAGATGGGATTGCATATTGCTGCGGAATGCTGTGGTAGCAATGCTGGGGAAGTTTGCCTTGAATTCTAAATAAATCACTGACAGTGCCACCAGCAAAGCACCATCACACCTCCTTTCTGCTTCATGGGGGGAACCCACACATGTGGAGATCATCCGTTCACCTACTCTGCATCTCAAAGACACAGCGGTTGGAACCACAAATCTCAAATTTGGACACATCAGACCAAAGGACAGATTTCCACAGGTCTAATGGCCATTGCTTGTGTTTCTTGGCCCAAGCAAGTCTTCTTCTTATTGGTGTCCTTTTAGTAGTGTTTTCTTTACAGCAATTCGACCATGAAGGTCTGATTGACTCAGTCTCCTTTGAGCAGATGATGTTGTCTGTTACTTGAATTCTGAAGCATTTATTCGGGTTGCAATTTGAGGCTGGTAACTCTAATGAACTCATCCTCTGCAGCTGCGGTAACTGGGTCTTCCTTTCATGTGGCGGTCCTCATGAGAGCCTGTTTCATCATAGCCCTTGATGGTTTTTGCGACTGCACTTGAAGAAACTTTAAAAGTTCTTAATTGTCTGCATTGACTGACCATGTCTTAAAGTAATGATGGACTGTCATTTCTCTTATTTGAGCTGTTCTTGCCATAATATGGACTTTAGAAGGAAATAAATTCCACAGCTGTTAATTGAAATGAATTCCAGGTGACTACCTCATGAAGCTGGTTGAGAGAATGCCAAGAATGTGCAAAGCTGTCAAAGGTAATGGGGTGGCTACTTTGAAGAATCTATTTTGATTTAACACTTTGGTTACTACATGATTCCATATGTGTTACTTCATAGTTTGTCTTCCCTATTCTACAATGCAGAAAATATATTTTTTTAAATAAGAAAAACCCTTGAATGAGTAGGCGTGTCTAAATGTTTAAATAGTATTGTATATATGGATTTATAAAGCCGGGCACATTTAAGTTAGGCTATGGATTATAAACCTGATTGATTAAGTAGATTTCCTCTTTAATTTTCTTAGACAATTAGCCTAATGCAAGGGTTGTTTCCTCGTCATTGCTGCTGCCTCCACCGCATTGTTCTCAATCCCAATATGCTGGTTAACTTCGCTATTGTGCACATACAGTAGCAACACGGGGAAAGATTGTTTCAGAGCTGCAGACAGTGACCGTATCCAATGCTGGAGAAAGCGCATTTGTTATATATTATATAACCATATACAATTTCAGTATGACATGTCTTAGAGTGATGGACTGTGCCATCCCCGTGGACTCCAATGGATTAGACTACTGAGACAGGCGCGAATCAGACCGGTGTGTTGTGCGTATTAACAAATGTAAAAAATAATTTGACTGCTCGACTAAAGATATCTCGGTCGACCAACAGCCTATTGACCAAACAATTGACCAGTCGACTAAATGGGGTCAGTCCTAAGCTACATATTACAGTGCCTTCGGAAAGTATTCAGACCCCTTGACTTTTCCTAATTTTGTTACGTTAGCCTTATACCCTGACCATACAGCGAGCTTTGCAAAATAAATGTAGGTATCTGTTATTCAATTATTGCACCCACACTGCTCGTGCACGTCTGCATTGCCAAGGGCTAATTTAAAGTCAATCCTATTTCTGACGCAGATCGCGCTGCAAGTCCTGCCTCTCCCATCTCCTCATTGGTTTATAGAAGCAGGTACCCACGTGCCATCTCCTCATTGGTTATACCCACGTGGGTGATTGAAAGACGAACTGTGTTGCCGTTTTTTCGTTGTAATACTATGAAAGTTTAGATTCCAATCACCATATAAGTTCAAAGATGAAAAACCTGGAAGGAGGAGAGATGACTAGAAACGATTCGGTTGACCGTTTTATGTGTGGATTAATTGTCGGAGTAGAGGACCTTGAGCATTTCAGATAATATAACTCAATGTTTATATCCCAGGACAAATTATCTAGCAAGTGTAAGCTAACTAGCTAAATTGCCATAAATATTTAATGCTTTTCGACCTGTCCCCAAATGAATGTCATTGGTTCAAAGTTTGTTTTGATATTTTAACCTGCGTGTCATGATCGCGTTTGGTGTAGGGGAACAAAATAAATTTATGCACGATGGTGCACAGCCGGTTTGGGTTCTGTGTTATTCTAAAATGGATTAAATAAAACAATTCTCAGCAATCTTCACACAAATAGCCCATAATGACAAAGTGAAAACAGGTTTAGTCATTTTTGCAGATATATTATTTACATAAGTACTCAGACCCTTTGGTATGAGACTTGAAATTGAGCTCGGGTGCATCCTGTTTCCATTGATTATCCTTGATGTTTCTACAATGTTATTGGAGTCAATCTGTGGTAAATTCAATTGATTGGACATGATTTGGAAAGGCACACACCTGTCTGTGAGGTCCCACAGTATGTCAGAGCAAAAACAAAGCCATGAGGTCGAAGTAATTGTCGATAGAGCTCCGAGACAGGATTGTGTTGAGGCACAGATCTGGGGAAGAGTATCAAAAAATGTCTGCAGCATTGAAGGTCCCCAACAACACAGTGGCCTCCATCATTCTTAAATGGAAGAAGTTTGGAACCACCAAGACTCTTCCTAGAGCTTGCCTCCCGGCCAAACTGAGCAATGGGGGGGAGAAGGGCCTTGGTCAGGGAGGTGACCAAGAGCCCGATGGTCACTCTGACAGAGCTCTAGAGTTCCTCTGTGGAGATGGGAGAACCTTCTATAAGGACAACCATGGTTTCAACCATGGCCTGATGAAACCAAGATTGAACTGGCCTGAATACCAAGCGTCACATCTGTAGGAAACCTGGCACCATCCCCACATTGAAGCATGGTGGCAGCATCATGCTGTGGAGATGTTTTTCAGCGGCAGGGACTGGGAGTCTTGTCAGGATTGAGGGACAGATGAATAGAGCAAATCAGAGATCCTTGACGAAAACCTGCTCCAGAGCGCTCAGGACCTCAGACTGAGGTGAAGGTTCACCTTCCAACAGGACAATGACCCTAAGCACACAGCCAGGAGTCTGTAAATAAGCAAAAATGTATACACCTGTTTTTGCTTTGTCATTTTGGGGTATTGTGTGTAGATTGATCAGGGGGAAAAAATAATACATTTTAGATTAAGCTGTAATGTAACAAAATGTGGAAAAGTTCAAGGTCTGAATTCTTTCTGAAGGCACTGTACATGTATTATATGGCTCTGAATGGAACAGTAGTCCAGCAGCTCTCTAGGCCAGCCAATGGAGGATGCTAGTTCTAGCATGTCTGTCTATCAATAGAACAGGGCTAATGCAGTCTGGACTGCTCTGCTCTCAATATTTTAGTACTGCTGTACACTAGCCTACTAAATTGAAAACATTTTGCCAATTTTCATATTTGGCCAGCACAGTAGAAACTGTTTTGATTCATGTAAATGTGAAAAAGATAAGTATTGTAGTTATCTTAAACAATATTTATTAGGATGGAAAAGGATAGTTTAACAATTAAACTAGAAATATTCAGAAATGGTTCGACTTCCTTTGACAGGAGTGTTACTGTATTTTCTACAGTGTGTATATTTGGTTGCCTGTCTCTGTATGCTGTCTCAGCCTGCTCTCTCTGCACTACGGGAAACAGATTTTTATTTTCTAAGCTGCGCTTCTTGAATTCCCTTCCAGGTTAATGCAATTAAGGAAAAGGTGAAAGTCTATTCCTATATTCCATCTCTTTATTTCATTTTTGTTCATTTATCTTGAAGGACTGCAACCTCAGGAATCTGCATGAGTTTTATTTTAAGTCTGTCATCTGTTACACTATCATTTATCCAAACACCCACACACCGAGTAGTGTCCTCTCAAACGGACTCTCACCGACTGGGCAGCCAAGCACTGTAGTAGATCTATAGTTACTCAACAATGACAACCCTTAGTCTGAGGAAGACTACCAACGACGCCAGTCTGCCATTGGTTTCCAGTCCTGACCTTTCAACCCACTAAAGCACCCTTGATGCCGCAATAGTGTCTGAGAGAAAAGTTAATTTTGTAGAGTAAGTTGGAACGCCTTTTAATGAACTCTGTCTTGAGTCTCCATACTGCCGGCACATAGTTAAGACCTTTTTTCAAAAAGGACTGCAAACGAGTTGTAAGACTGCATTTAACCATAGTACTAAAACTGTGAGCCAATCAATTAAATATTGTTTGAAGAGAATGCAGTTTTTTCAAAATGTTTCAGAAATTACACATTTTGTAGTGATGACATTTAAGTAATAAGGCCTGAGGTAAATGGCCAATATACCATGGCTAAGGGCTCTTATGCACGACGCATCACGGACTGCCTGGATACAGCCCTTAGCTGTGGTATATTGGTCTTATACCACAAACCCTTGTGGTGCCTTATTGTGATTATAACCTGGTTATCAATGTAATTAAACCAGTAAATAGTACTACTTTGTCATACCCATGGTTTATGGTCTGATACCACGGCTTTCAGTCAACCAGGGCTCGAACCACCGGGTTTACAATTAAAACTGTCATGTTTGTATTGACAGTGAATTAGAAGCTGAGCAACAACAAAAAAATCAGTCGAAGTACATTTTTCACGGGCAGTAACTGGAAAGTGCATTCCTTCACGGACATTTACACTGTATCTAGGAGAGTATGTACTGTATGTTTAGTTTCTTCAGAAAGTATTCACACCCCTTGACCTTTTCCACAAATTGGGATTAAAATGGATTTAAGTCTTAACTATCTACACAATTTATTTTGAAAGATTAATGAAAAATAAAACTAATCTTGATTTAGATTAGTATTCAACCCCCTGAGTCAATACATGTTAGAATCACCCTTGGCAAAAATTACAGCTGTGAGTCTTCTTTGGTAAATCTTTCTTAAAGCTCTGGTTGATGATCATTGTCATACAGCCATTTTATGTCAAAACTGTAACCAAGCCACTTGGGAACATTCAATGTCGTCTTGGTAAGCAACTCCAGTGTATATTTGGTCTTGTGTTTTAGGTTATTAACCTTTGAAAGGTGACTTCATCTCCCATTGTCTGTTGGAAAGTAGACTGAACCAGCTTTTCCTCTAGGATTTTGCCTGTGCTTAGTTCTGTTTTCCTTTTATCCTTTTTATCCTTGCCAATGACTAGAATACCCATAACATGATGCAGCCACCTCCATGCTTTAAAATATGAAGAGTGGTACTCAGTGATGTGTGCTGTTGGATTTGCCCCAAACATAATGCTTTGTATTCAGGACAAAAAGTACATTTATTAGCATACAGGATGCATGTTTTGGAATATTTGTATTCCTTTTCACTCCATCATTTAGGTTAGTAGTGTTGAGTAACTGTAGTTGATCCATCCTGTTTTCTCCTATCACAGACATTAAACTGGAACTGTTTTAAAGTCACCATTGGCCTCATGGTGAAATCCCTGAGCGGTTTCCTACCTCTCCAGCAATTGAGTTAGGAAGGGCACCTGTATCTTTGTAGTGAGTGGGTGTACTGATACACCATCCAAAGTGTAATTAATAACTTCACCATGCTCAAAGGGATATTCAATGTCTGATTTATTTTGACCCATCTACCAATAGGTGCCCTTCTTTGCGAGGCATTGGAAAACTTCCCTAGTCTTTGTGGTTGAAATTCACTACTCGACTGAGGGACCTGAACAGATACTTGTGTGTGGGGTAATCATTAAAAAAATATTAAAAAATCTTATCCACTATTGTGAGTCCATGCAACTTTTGTGAATTGTTATGCACATTTGTACTACTGAATGTGTTTAGACTTGCAATAACAAAGGGGTTATATACTTATTGATTTTATTTGTATTGTGTGTAGATCAGTGGCACAATGTGGAAAAGGTCAAGGGGTGTGAACACTTTCTGAAGGCAATGTATGTTTGTGTGAGAAATGGGTAAAGGTACCTGCACTTTTGGAAATGTTCTCTGGTTTTAAAATATGCATGTGATAAGAGGCCATGCCATTGAGTAGCTAGGAGACATTGCTGTTGGCTGACGGGAATAAGGGTCCTTGAGTGGCTGGACTACAAATCATCCCAAGCTTTCACTCCCTCTGCGCTGTAGTACTTATGCCGCTTTCATGCACACTGTTAACCAGCTCTAACAACTACTGTAGCATGTTGCTCTTCTCCTTTCAATGAAGCATTGGCTTGTTGGGATTTTGTGGGAAGAGATTTACTGATGGTAGTTACTTACTTTCCTAACAGGAAGTATGGAGGGAATTAAACCCACTTTAAACACAGTGAAGAAAAAGGGGGTGTATTTTAATTTGCACAAAATGCATCTTGCCAACACAAGTTTTCTTCCTAACAACGTTTGGAAAGCTGTTATTTTTACTGCTATGCTTAAAACGTCACTCCCAGGATTGGAGTTAGTGGGCTGATATTGACAAGCTATAAACTAAGTATGTTAGATTTATGAGGAAGGTTGAATGGTTCTTAGATAAATCAGTGAAAATACCATTGGGTAGTTGGCATTCCTGCTTTTGTAGGCCTGATTCATACTTGATATGGGTTTGGTTTTCTACATACATAGCAATGTATATCTGAAAACTTCAAGTACAGATTGGTGGCTGAATGGAGGGACCAAAGTCAATGGAGTCTTTCTCCAGTCACGCATATCTTAATGCTCATTTTTCTTCACTAGTTTTAAATGTATGTCGAAGAGGCAGCTCACAGCAGCCTTGTATGTGTTAAATAAAAATCACTTTAAATGTACACACTTTACACACCGGGAACTGTCCTGTCCATCAATCACTTAACATTTAATTGAACTACTAAATGAAAGAAGACTTTCCAGCAAATCAAATTTATTTATATAGCCCTTCGTACATCAGCTGATATCTCAAAGTGCTGTACAGAAACCCAGCCTAAAACCCCAAACAGCAAGCAATGCAGGTGTAGAAGCACGGTGGCTAGGAAAAACTCCCTAGAAAGGCCAAAACCTAGGAAGAAACCTAGAGAGGAACCAGGCTATGTGGGGTGGCCAGTCCTCTTCTGGCTGTGCCGGGTGGAGATTATAACAGAACATGGCCAAGATGTTCAAATCTTCATAAATGATCAGCATGTTAGAATAATAAGGCAGAACAGTTGAAACTGGAGCAGCAGCACGGCCAGGTGGACAGCAAGGAGTCATGTCAGGTAATCCTGGGGCATGGTCCTAGGGCTCAGGTCCTCCGAGAGAGAGAAGGAGAGAATTAGAGAACGCACACTTAGATTCACACAGGACACCGAATAGGACAGGAGAAGTACTCCAGATATAACAAACTGACCCTAGCCCCCCGACACACAAACTACTGCAGCATAAATACTGGAGGCTGAGACAGGAGGGGTCAGGAGACACTGTGGACCCATCCGAGGACACCCCCGGACCGGGCCAAACAGGAAGGATATAACCCCACCCACTTTGCCAAAGCACAGCCCCCACACCACGAGAGGGATATCTTCAACCACCAACTTACCATCCTGAGACAGGGCCGAGTATAGCCCACAAAGATCTCCGCCATGGCACAACCCAAGGGGGGGCGCCAACCCAGACAGGATGACCACATCAGTGAATCAACCCACTCAGGTGACGCACCCCTTCCAGGGACGGCATGAGAGAGCCCCAGTAAGCCAGTGACTCAGCCCCTGTAATAGGGTTAGAGGCAGAGAATCCCAGTGGAAAGAGGGGAACCGGCCAGGCAGAGACAGCAAGGGCGGTTCGTTGCTCCAGAGCCTTTCCGTTCACCTTCCCACTCCTGGGCCAGACTACACTCAATCATATGACCCACTGAAGAGATGAGTCTTCAGTAAAGACTTAAAGGTTGAGACCGAGTTTGCATCTCTGACATGGGTAGGCAGACCGTTCCATAAAAATGGAGCTCTATAGGAGAAAGCCCTGCCTCCAGCACATCTAGTCTTCTAAGGCCTGCCTGCTTGTAGCTGTGTTTCATTGTGTTCTTTTTGACCTTTATTCCAGGTGGACAAGCTGGAGACCTCCGAGTCCCTACGGAAAGAGGAGGAGCAGGCGACAGAGACCCAACCCATAGTCTATGGTAAGTACCTCGCGCATCATTTACTACCAGTGTTGGGGGTACCGTGTTACAAAAGTATCAACTCAAATTTGATTGGTCACATACACATGGTAATGCGAGGGTAGCGAAATGCTTGTGCTTCTAGTTCCGACAGTGCAGTAATATCTAACAAATTCACAACGACTACCGTAAAAGGATGACTAAGAATATGTACATATAAATATGGATGAGCGATGGCCGTGTGGCATAGGCAAGATGCAGTATATACATATGAGATGAGTTATGTAGGCATTATTAAAGTGCCGTTATTTAAAGCTGGTCTGCACATGCACTGAGGACGCGGCTAGGGATACCGACCTCATTCTGCCATCAATCCTCTGGTTATGGAAGGTTTTAATAGTCAGTGGATACAACATCACCAATGCACTTGCTAATAAACTCGCTCAGTCAGCGTCAATGTTATTGTCTGAGGCTACCCGGAACATATCCCAGTCCATGTGATCGAAGCATGGAATCCGATTGGTCGGACCAGCATTGGCTTGACCTGAGCACGGTTGTTTCCTGTTTTAGTTTCTGTCTATATGCTGGGAGCAACACAATGGAGTTATGGTCAGATTTGCATCACGGAAGTTAGAGGAGCAATGGTCCAGAATACGACCAGCCAGTGTCGTGCATTCGATATGCTGATAGAATTGACTAAACCCAGCTACAATAAATGCAGCCTCAGGATATGGTGTCCAGTGAAGTTCTTTCAGGGCCGTCGAGTTATCTGCTTGGAAGGGGATATACATGGCTGTGACTAATTGAAGAGAATTCTCTTGGTAGATAATGCGGTCGGCATTTGATTGTAAGGAATTCTAAGTCAGGTGATTACGTAATCAATTAAAGTAACACGTAACCTTTACAGAATCTTCTCTCTACTGGGCGTGTTTCCATGATTCAATCTCAACTTATTTAGTTCTCGAGTGGAGAAAGGTTGTTTGGCAGCAGCAGCCCATAGAAATGTATAGAGGGTGCACCTGTAATCTTTGCCATTGATCGGTTCTGTGAAAGCAAAGCCCCATAGAGGGCTTTTCCGTGTAGTGGTAAGTGTGTCCTCTACATCTCTATGGGGCCGTGTAAGTGCAGTCTATAACCAGAAAAGAGTCAATCTGTACAGTCGTATTTTAAAGTAACATTAACTGATCAACACACTTGAACGGAGACCATGTACAGCTGTTCACACTGACTCCTCATTACCTAGCCTTTTGTACAGCAAGTAGTAAAGTTTTGACTCAAAGACAAAAAGTAAATGGTAATGAGAAATGTATAAAATGTCATGTACATTTTTTGGGGGGTGTTTATTGGTGACATGCATATGTGTATAGGGCTGTCTCGGAATCACAATTTTGAGATTCGTGTCAAAACGCTGGTATTTCTCCTCCTAACAGGTCCTGATCGTTTAAAATGCTGAGCCAACATGTTTTCAGCATTATTTTTCTGTCCATAACTGATCAAAACTCACTTCCTTGTCCCTCTGCAGCAGAAAGGCGATAGTCAAGTGAACAACACATTTAAGCTTCCTTGTGGTCCAGTGGTTAGTATGTCTGACTTAGACATATGCCAGAGTCAAAATTGGTTTGAATCTGGCCCACTGCCCTTTGACTCGATCTCTCCAGTCTCTAAAAAAACTGAAAAAAGATTAAAGGAGAATTGCCCCACTCCTTCCTTGGCACTCTGGAATGTTGACAGAGTTGCACTGTGTCTTGTACGCCATGCTAAAACTATTTTGTGAATGAGTAAACAAATCAAATCTGAATAGATTCTAATCTAATACATGTGTAACTCTCCTCCAGGCACACCCCAGCTGATGCTGACTGCTGGCCCCAGTGTGCCCGTACCCCCCCAGCAGGCCTACGGCTATGGTTACCAGGCCCCTGCGGGCTATCCCCAGGCCCCTCAGGCACAGCCAGGCTTCGGCTACAGCATGTGAAGGCCCTTCTGGTCCGGAGCAACCCTGGAGCCCATCCTTCATCCCCCCACTCAGCTCAGTCCTTCACCAGCCATTACTATCTTCTACTCACAACATACAGGGGATTCCAACAAGCAGTTATTACTCTGTTTTAATTATCGTTTTCCTTTTTGTCATGAAGGACTCAATTTAATTTCCATTGTCAAAGAAAAGGATTGGATGACAAGGATTTTTTTCCCCCACATTCCATTATATTTACTAATGTAATTTGTCCATTTTTATGTACAATGAGGGGGCTTGTGGGAAGAGCGAGTCCTTAATAAAGGTTGTTGTGAAGCATCTGATTTGCACTCTGTAGTGAGAAGAAACTCATGTAGATGTGTGAGCATCTTGTTCTGTCAGTCTGTAAAATGCATTTAATTATTGTATATTCAGAAACTAAAGTTACAATGTTCTATATTTGAACACGACTGCCGCTTCCATGAACCACAAACCAACTAGAAACACTACGTACAATACCAGTAATGACCTACACAGGGTTGAAGGGGTTGTGTAGCTCTCGAGAGAAGAAAATTGATTTTAAAATGCATACAGACATGATTTCCATCCTTCCCATTCCAAGCATCTGCACGTTCTCCAGTCAGACCGTGCGGTGTAGAGATGAACTCTGCTGCGTGTCACAAACCTTTCCTCGTGCTGTAAAGAGTGCTCTTGTGTGGGACCATTCCATTTAGGAGGGATTTATTACTAGCATTAAAGAAGCCCTGTTCTTCAGTTCAGTTAGACCTATGTGTTTTACTAACTAACCACACCTTGCACCCTGCTCCAGGTCACTGTTCTGGAGTGTACAGAAGAGAGAATATAAAACATAATAGCCTCTGTCCTGCCAGGTTTGTTTTCTTTCTTTGCCTATGTCCAAAATGGCACCCTACTCCCTATATACTGAACTACTTTTGACCAGGGCCCATAGGGGTTTTGCACTATGTAGGGAATAGGGTGCCATTTGGGACACGACTTATCAGTTTGCCCTCTGATCTAATTAATCACAGGACTGTGGTAATTTGGTGTTTTTATCGAAGGCTTGCGTGTATACAAAGACATTAATCTACCCTATACTCTCTAAAAACAAATGACTTTAGATTTAACAGTGCAATTAAATACATTGTGCAGAATCTCTGGATCATGATGAATGAAATGGCAGTTTTCTTTTCCACATAAAATAAAGGCTTGTTTGTCAAGAAAAGTCGGGTCAAGTCTCGTTCCCTTCTGAACTTTTTTGTCAGACTAACACACATCGACCGTTCGCAGTAGATCATGTGCTGGGTGTCAATGATTGGTGACGACTCAATATTTAGAATATATGCGGCCATCCGCTGTGCACGGTCAACATTTGATGGTCTCTTACATCTTATGAACCTTCTCATCAAGGCATCCTGTAAGGAAAATTCATATCACTCCATATGTACAATACAGTACGTTTTAACTACAAGCCAGTGTTCAGATTGGTTTGGGGTAGTTCAAGCTCAGCCAAAGTTAACTGTATGCCTATTGGGTCAGTATCAGTTACTGCTAGAATGCCAGTCTATTGACAGATGTTCAAAAGTAACCTATTCTATTAGGGGATAAGAGTACCGCAGTATGAGTCATAACCTAGCGGTCAATCAGGAACATGGTTCCAATTGTTTTTCCACAGGGGATTTTAGAAACACTTATGGGCTAAGTTTCATGTAGACTTAGCCTGGGGTGACAAGTGTAAATCTCTAGGACAAGGTAACTTATCAATATCCCCCAAAATGAAACTGATCTGGACGAGACCGCCGAATCGAGGCATTAACTATAATGAATCAATGTCTTAGTTCAGAATTGTACATCTTCTGTCTTGTGCAAGTTTTAAATTGACAATACCTGTCAGCTAGAGATGTGCAGGAGCTTGCAGAAAGTGCTAGTTTTGATGCTAATTAGCATTTTCAAATGGAGCCAAATATATTGATAACCTTGTAAACCTACACAAAACACAGCCCTTATTTGAAGTGTTTCTAAAATCCCCTATGGGAAAAATGATAGGGAAATGGTTCCAATTTGACCGCTAGGTTTTATGACACCACTGCGGGGCTCTATTCGGACTCACGCGCACATAAATGGAACATGCGTCTCTCTACATGTATTCTGACCTTGAACTTAGTTTGGGGTGGAGATCAAATAAATGATAATGTGGCGACGGTGTGTCTATACACACCCCGTATTCTGACCTTAATTCTCCTAATAATGCACAAGGGAACCTGTTCTAGTGAACCAATCCGTTCAGAGAGGAAAAAGCATAACTTTTTTTAGTTTTTGTTTACCCCAGATAGAAATAACACCATTGTCAATGCACTATAATTTACAACTTGATAAGAGATGAAAGTAACAGTAATCTGTTTGGAAAATGGAATTGTAAATAGGACACGTTTCACCTTATCACTGTAGTCACAAACTATGCAACAGTTCATAAGTCAATTAGGCCCTAATCTACAGATTGCACATGACTGGAAATACAGGTATGTATTGTTAGTATCTGTTGGTTACCAATACCATGAGTATGCATGCCATGGAAGAACTGGGACATTTTCAGCTTCCAGGAATTGTGTACAGATCCTTGAGACATGGGGCCGTGCATAATGCTGAAACATGAGGTGATGGTGGAAGATGAATGGTGCGGCAATGGGCCACTATGTGCATTCAAATTGCCATGGAAAAAATGGAATCGTGTTCATTGTACGTAGCTTATGCCTGCCCATACCATAACCCCACCATGGGGCACTTGGTTCCCATCAGCAAACTGCTTGCCCACACGATGCGATACACAGTCGAACCGGGATTAATCTGAAGAGCACACTTCTCCAGCGTGCCAGTGGCCATCAAATGTGAGCAGCCATCGATGATGAGCAATTGCCCACTGAAGTCGGTTACGACCCCAAACTGCTGTCAGGTCAAGACCCTGGTGAGGACCTAGAAGTTTTCTGATAGTTTGTGCAGAAATTCTTTGGTTGTGCAAGTCCAGGTGGCTGGTCTCAGACGAAGCCGCATGTGGAGGTCCTGTACTGGTGTGGTTACAGGGCTTGTGATGCCGGTTGGACATACTGTCAAATTCTCTAAAATGACATTGGAGGCAGTTTATGGTAGAGAAATTAAATTATCTGGTAACAGCTCTGGTGGACATTCCTGCAGTCAGCATACCAATTGCAAATCAAATTTTATTTGTCACATACACATGGTTAGCAGATGTTAATGCGAGTGTAGCGAAATGCTTGTGCTTCTAGTTCCGACAATGCAGTAATGTAACTAACAATTCAAAAAAAAAAAAAACTCTTATACACAGTGTAAGGGGATAAAGAATATGTACATAAAGATATATGAATGAGTGATGGTACAGAGCAGCTTAGGCAAGATACAGTAGATGGTATCGAGTACAGTATATACATATGAGATGAGTATGTAAACAAAGTGGCATAGTTAAAGTGGCTAGTGATACATGTATTACATAAGGATGCAGTAGATGATAGAGTACAGTATATACGTATACATATGAGATGAATAATGCAGGGTATGTAAACATATTAGGTAGCATGCTTTTTGAACTTGAGACATCTGTGTTTTGTGACAAAACTGCACATTTTAGAGTGGCCTTATTGTCCCCAGCACCAGGTGCACCTGTGTAATGATCATGGTGTTTAATCAGCTTCTTGAAAAGACAAACTATGAAATGACATAGGTGCTGCAAGCTAGCTGTAAAGATCAGAAGTAGTGGTCCAGGGATTACGGCAGGAATCCGGCGTTGTTGTGGAGAGACAGTCCGATATTGGTAGACAGGCGAGTATTATCCAGGCTAAAAACAGGGCTGGTATCTGTGCAGAAGGTAAAAGCCGCTAACAATGACTAAATAGCTTGTAGCCAATTAGCTGGTTAGCTTCTGGAGATTCTTGAATGTGTTCTAAAATTGAAAATAATAGCAATTCTGTATCACATTGGGTGAGGCAGGTTACCGGAAGGTATAATAAAAATAAAAAAAATCAATTGAAATATATATATACACACATATATACACACACACACAAAAGTACACGAGAGGACAAAACAAACACGTCTTCACTGCTACGCCATCTTGGATGGGGTCTAACCCCAAGAAGTTATGGGACACTGTTAAAGACCTGGAGAATAAACCCTCTTCACAGCTGCCCATGTGGTTGTTACTGACAAGAAGCACATGGCTGAGCTTTTTAATCACCACTTCATTAAGTCAGGAATCCGATTTGACTCAGCCATGCCTCCTTGCACGTCCAACATTTCCTCATCTCCCACCCCTTGTAATGCAACTATCCCCAATACTTCTCCCTCTTTTCCCCCTGCCCCACTACAAAGTTTCTCCCTGCAGGCAGTCACTGAGTCCGAGGTGCTAAATATCTATAGCTGCTTAAATATTTTGTGTTAAAAGCTCTACAACAAAGCTTTCTTGGTTTCCAATAAGCTTTCTCTACCCTTAACCTTGTTCTGAACACCTCCAAAACAAAGGTCATGTGGTTTGGTAAGAAGAATACCCCTCTCCCTGCAGGTGTGATTACTACCTCTGAGGGTTTAGAGCTTGAGGTAGTCACCTCATACAAGTACTTGGGAATATGGCTAGACAGTACACTGTCCTTCTCTCAGAACATGCTAAAGTTAAATCTAGACTTGGTTTCCTCTATCGTAATTGCTCCTCTTTCACCCCAGCTGCCAAACTAACCCTGATTGATGACCATCCTTCCCATGCTAGATTACGGAGACAATTTATAGATCGGCAGTTAAGGGTGCTCTCGAGTGGCTTGAAGTTCTTTACCATTAGGCCATCAGATTTGCAACCCATGCTCCTTATAGGACACATCACTGCACTCTATACTCCACTGTAAACTGGTCATCGCTGTATACCTGTTACAAGACCCACTGGTTTGATGCTTATTTATAAAACCCGCTTTGGCCTCACCCCCCCATCTGAGATATCTACTGCAGCCCTCATCCTCCACATACAACACCCGTTCTACCAGTCACATTCTGTTAAAGGCCCCCAAAGCTCACACATCCCTGGGTCGCTCCTCTTTTCAGTATGCTGCAGCTAGCAACTGGAATGAGCTGAAACAAACAATCAAACTGGACAGTTATCTCAATCTCTTCATTCAAAGACTCAATCATGGACACTCTTTACTGACAGTTGTGGCTGCACTATTGTCTACCTTCTTGCCCTTTGTGCTGTTGTTTGTATTATGTTTTGTCATGCGTTGCTGCCTTGCTATGTTGTCTAATACCCTGACTACACAGCTCGCGTTGCAAAATACATTTAGAAATCTGTTATTCAATTATTGTACCCACGCTGCTCGCACGCGTCAACAAGCATCTGCGTTGCCAAGGGATAAAATAGAAGTCTCTCCCATCTCCTCATTGGTTTATAGAAGCAGGCACCCACGTGCCATCTCATTGGTTATACCCACGTGGGTGATTGAAAGACGAATTGTGTTGCCAGTTGTTGTGGTAATACTATGAAAGTTTAGATACCAATCACCATATAAGTTCAAAGATGAAAAAGCCTGGAAGGAGGAGAGATGACTAGAAACAATTCGGTTGACAGTTTTGTGTGGATTAATTGTCGGAGTAGAGGACCTTGTGCATTTCAGGTAAAATAACAACTTAATGTTTATATCCCAGGACAAAGTGGCTAGCAACAGCAAGCTAGCTAATTAGGACAAATTAGCTAGCAAGTGCAAGCTAACTAGCTAAATTGCCATAAATGTTTAATGCTTTTCAACCTGTCCCCAAATTAATATCATTGGTTGAGTTTGTTTTGATATTTTAACCTGCGTGTCGTGATCGCGTTTGGGGTAGGGGGACAAAATAAATGTAGGCACGATGGCGCACGCGCGCAGCCGGTTTGGGTTCCGTGTTAGGTCTCTCTTTATGTAGTGTTGTGTCCTATATTTTTTTGGGTGTTGTAAGTTTTTAATCCCAGCGTCCGTCCCCTAAGGAGGCCTTTTGGTTGGCCGTCATTGTAAAAAAGAATTTGTTGTTAACTGACTTGCCTAGTTAAATGTTACATTTTCAAAAATTAAAGAATGTTAAATGGCTACCACAGCATTCTGCAGTGATACGCCATCCCATATGGTTGTGCTTAGTGGGACTATCATTTGTTTTTCAACAGGACAACATTTTGATTTAACACTTTTTTGGTTACTGCCTGATTCCATGTGTTATTTCATAGTTTGATGTCTTCACTATTAATTTTACAATGTAGAAAATAGTGAAAAGAAACCCTTGAGTGAGTAGGCGTGTCCAATCTGACTGGTACTATATATTTTAAAGACGTAGGCTAAATAAATCACGATGTTGTGCAGACCAAGCCGTAACAGTTTGAACCCAATGGTTGGTGTAGGCAATAGATGAAGGTAGAACCTACTATTGTACACTAACCTTCCAACATTACTTTGGGTTAAAGAACTGAATATGGCAACTTTTGGGATGAATCAAACCACTATTTTTTTACCAATATTTTGTGTGGAAAGGCTCTCCAAACCAGTTTATGATTAATAAATTATTTCCTAAACCTACAAGATCAGAGTATATTTAAATCTACCAATTGGTGCTGAAACCGAGACAAATATGCATACATTGAGATGGCTTCCTTTCATTGATCCCTAATGTTCTGAACCCGTTCTCTCGATAGATTAGATAAATGTACTGATAACCCCACAAGAAAATCTCTTGGCCACCAAGTGGGAGGGTTTTTAGCAATTGAATGAAATGTATTCAGAGCGTGCAAGGTAGCCAGCAACACCTGCAGAGCACGTTACACGACTGAATAAGGTATGCCTGAATACCAAATACTTAGTGTTTAAGTACATTTTCTAGGTCTGAATCAGCTCCTTAATGCAAATGTGAGGACAAAATGACATGATGTTTGGACCTTTTAATGAAAATTAATGTACAGTTCCCAAATGACAATTTCTCCATTAAAAAAATACATTTGAAAGTGGACCATGATTATCCTATTTCAAATACAACTAATACAGACAACTCAATTCAAGTCTTATTTCGTGTCTAATAGAGCTTCAAGTGTCCAGTGACTTTGTCCACAAGATCAGCTGCTCCAGGGCCTACTCCCAGCACAGTACGGGATCCTGGCGCTATCTGGGTCCTCCCTGCATCTTGGATCAGACTGACAGGCAGGCCTACCTCTTTGGCATGGGTTAGCAGTTCTATCAGACTGTCCTCATCTGGAGCTTTAACCACAACCTTGGGTTGGCCACAGTACTCCCATTGTTTCAGAAGCTCAGGGTTCCTGCGCTGGACCTGTTTATAGGCCGACACGGCGGCGTGTGAGCACTGGGCGGCCACTTTCCCCTTGCCCATCTTCAGGTCGGATCGGACCACCAGGATCATTTTGAACTCCCCTCCTTCTCCCATGATGCTGGTGGCCGTTCCACCCCTACTGCCATTCCCCATCGCCGCCCCGTTGTCTTTGGAAGAGTTGCTGAACCGAGCCCGGAAGTGCCAGCCAAGGAAAAGTCCACAGCCCACTCCTCCCAATACTCCAATGGCTACCTGGCCGTATAGGGAATCCATCTTGAGACTTGTCAAACCTGAAAGTTGATTTAAGGCTGTGAATTTATTGGAGGCTACATCTCTGAGCTACGTAGTCTATTAGGGCCCTATAAAATCTGTTTTACTTTTTTCCCTAATTGCTTTTTCCCTAAATTCTGTTTTCCAGGTGTCCATTTTCCCAAGATTTATTTCAGCTCTTTGCTATCGAAATCGCACTTCTAATTTAATACGAATAACAACTTTATTGTTATAGGTCAACAATACTGCTTAAACCACATCAGGAGACTACTTTGAGGTCTGGGAAAATTGAGAAATTTCGATTTTTGGGGTTACGTACACCATCATTCCAGTGGGCACCTAGCAAGAGGATATTCAGTTATGTTTTTGGATTTATGCAAATAATCATGATATCATTCTGGCAGGTATGCATAGGCTACTTTGTAGTTAACATTGAATCTACCAAAGATTTTTCATTAGCATCATCGCTAACGGCTACACGTAAGTGGTAGCTGGGCGCCGCACATACACAGACTGGGAATTGCCTCTTCAGAAAGTTGCATTAAATAAGAATCACTGATGCATTATGTTTGTCTTTTGATAAACGTGTGCTAATTCATTTAATACGTTTATTGTTTAATTGCATCGATTCCGTTCGCATCTCAGAATTTATAGGGCCCGCATAGTTGGCTAACTAGTTTGGAACTAAAATCACCTAGCTACCTAACTTTACCCTAAATGTGTTTCCACTTCAGACAAACAGTGACCAGTCATCAGTTGATCTTATAGGATTTTTGAACATACAAAGGCTGAACACATGCATGTTTATTTATGGTAACTTAACTGTTTGAACAAAATATTCAGAACTGAGAGTAGGCTAACGTTACATTCAAAGCATCTCTGCTACCATTGAACAAGCATGTAGCTAACGCGTTATCTAGCCTGAGTCAACTTCGCAATATCACCCCAAGAGAGGCATAATTCGTGTCCTTCGTAACATTTTGCATAGCAGTTTATAACCAAACTTTACCGATTTTTACCTGCTCCTGGCGACATCAACACGCTTACATTCGTCTTCATCTACCGGCCACTTCTGATGACGTCACATAAAATACACTGGACACGTTTCAGGCTGCCGGTATGAAGAGTAGGCATCAACTGGGAGATGCACATAAATTGGGTGTATCTCTGAGTTTATGCAGCTTTTTAGGTTTGATGTTCTATTAATAATCAAGATAATTGGAGTATTTGAAAATAACATTGTTCAATTGGTAGTACTAATATAGTATTACTAGTATATACTAGTATTACTATCCCATGTATTTCAATCAAAGATTCTCTAGGTCAATCTTTTTAATGATGGATCACACGTCAGAGTAAACATTTTTAAAGAAAAGTGTAATAATCAAGGCACGTGCCCAGAAATCATATTTACATGGCAAAAACTGTAGAATTGGCTTAGCTTTAAAACGCCAAAGATTGCTCTCCACCCCATTAGTAGAATTGCATGAAATTTGTTATAAAATTGCAAAATGTTCTCTCAAACTGCAAATGTTAAGAAAACGATTGCACTGATTCGTTGCTCTCGAACGCACCCTGAGCAGGTGCCCGCTCAGTTTTACCTGACTTTGAAGCACCTGGATATGCTCATCGCCTAGCAGTTAATGGATGGGGCTTCGATCAAAGCCCATCCAAATGATAAGGTGTTTTGTGGTACAACTATTCCTATTGGCTGGGGTGGATCGAGGTATGCATTTCAGCGGAAGTACACTCAGAGACCGAAGAGGAAGCGAGACACCAATAGAGATAGATATAGGACTCATCTTTATATCTGTGCCATTATAGTGTCTGTGACACCACAAGCGCCTTTGAGGTAATCTCAATTTTGAAGTAGTCCATTTTCTTCTTAACAATTGGCTGATCCCTCCTGATGATCTGTTTGGACATGACTCCAACAGTGTCATCATGAGGAATCAGTAAATGAAGTTGGAAGTCCCACCCAGTTGACTACATTAAAATGGTGGAAGTCCTTAATGGTGCTGCCCATGCTTAAATGGCCTTTTGGCCTCTAGAGGCCTCTATCATTCTCTATGGACACGCCCACTGTTTTTTTCTGGTTTAATGAAAGTCAGTGAACTGTGTAGACCATACACAGCTGCTATTGCATTGGTGTCTATTGGAGACATACACAGTTAGGTAGATCGAAATGGTAAACGGCCTCAGTGAATTATCTTCGTTTATCTCCCATCTTTGGTACACGGTCCATGGAATAAAACACACGTCTGTCTCCTGTGCTGCAGGTTGCGGCGTTTGACAGCTCGAGAGTGAAAGGAGAGGGTAGGGGGACTATTTGTACCGTTCATGTCTGCTCATTGTCGTGGTGTGTTCATAATAATAGTTAGTAGAATAACATTAGGACAAATACAGTCTGTCCCCATTTGACGTTAGGCTATTCTCCATCATCAGCGTGTCTTTGTAAAATGCCAGTCTACCATCAGGTTACATACGCGTGCCAGTGCCAGGTTTTGCTCAGGATAAAACAAGGTTGACATTAATATAGCTACCTTAATAACATATTTTAAGCGGCTCTAAAATCAAGTAAGTGAATAAAATAGGGAGTCCTTGATGAATGCAAACGTTCTAGTGTCTTGGAAAAAACCTTTTGGCAGGCTAACGGGTGAACATGCTTTTATAACAGTGGTACAATCTGGATAATTAATGCCATGGTGTATGAATGAAACCAGGTTAGTATCAATTAAACTATTGTCTTGTGAATTAAATCAGGTCATATGGGTTTTATGGTTTTGAAAAACAAAAATGAACCGTTCTATTATATTCTGTTCTATTTTATTATATTCTATTCTGTATGCACCTGGCATCTACTTGAGATTAACACCAAAAGTGCGTAGGCAGTCATTTTGACTTGATATGAATTTTAAACTGAAATATCCCTGAAATGTTATAGTTGACGTTACAGTATTCTGATTTCTATATTGTATCAGAAATAACAGATTCTGAAGTTTACAAAACCCTTACCTTTGCCAAATAACTCTTTGGCAAAGGTAAGGGTTTTGTGCAGAAGATTGCCTACAGTAACAAATTAATGAAAGTGCTGTGCGTATTCAAATGTTACACAAGACATTCATAAACACAACCAAAGTGTATTCTCTGTTGCTCTTCTTTTGTTCCTCGATAACATCACAAATTCCCATCAGATCAACTCCTTGAATGCCCTACTCCTTGAAGTTTGCAGTTGTGTCTAAAAAACACTATTTTGTTCAAAACATTTTTTACCCTTTAGTGCAGTGATTCCCAACCAGGGGTACTAGTGTAACGGGTGTGAAATGGCTAACTAGTTAGTGATGCTCTCGAGTTGAGTTTCAATTGGTAACAATGCTTTGTGTGAGGCAGTTGTCTGTGTTCAGATGGTCCCTGGTTCAAGCCCAGGTTGGCGTGAGTAGAGGGACGGAAGCAAAACTGTTACATTGGTGCCGTGACCCGGATCACTTAGTTGGGCTCTGCCTAGCTTCTGGGGTTGCTGCAAAGGGGGGTGAGTGTAACCGGTGTGAAATGGTTAGCTAGTTAGAGGTGCACGCAAGTAGTGTTTCAATCGGTGATGTCACTTGCTCTGAGACCTTGAAGTAGTTGTTTCTCGTGCTCTGCAGCTATTGTGGAGCGACAGGTAACGATGCTTCTTGGGAGGCAGTTGACGATGTGTTCAAAGGGTCCTTGATTCAAGACCAAGTTGGGGCAACACTGTTACACTAGAACCGTTGCGTGTACTTGAGAAGACTCATAAGACCATAGGCCTACTGGTAAAATGCACATGATAGGGTACTTCAGGGGTACACCAGGCAGAGCAAAATTCAGTTGGTGGTACAGTAACTGAAAAAGGTTGGGAACCACTGCTTTAGTGTGTGTACTTTACTGTATTTGTAGGGTACTAGGGGGAAACTACCCCCCTGGGTTAACTGCCCCCCCTTGTAATTCACATTAGGACCTCAAGATGTCACTAAAATATTTCCCCAAAACTTGCCCTCACTGCCACTGCTCCTGCTCAACAAAAATGTCCTCTGTGTCATCACAACTTTGAGATATTTCAACAAAAACATTTTTAAAAAAATGTTTAAGTTGCATATCTAACTTCATTGGAATATATCACGATAGCTGATGCACTTTTGTACATCACACTGTTCTGTACATTTGGCCTTTATTTTAGCGCCACCAAAACGTAATACTTCCAGGTCAACTGTAATATGAATACCACTAAAGCACAATTTTCCAGCAAAATCAATGACGAGACCTTCATGCTGCCTGTTTTTGCATGATTGAAGAAGGCAATGGAGCACCACCGGGTCTTTTGCGTGGTAATGAAAGGGATATGTCGTCTGGGGAAACAACTTTTTTGACCTGATTTCTGTCCAACTTTTCACCTAAAATGTAAATAAAACACTATAAAGAGTTTATAAACTCAGCAAAAAAAGAAACTGCCCTTTTTCAGGACCCTGTATTTCAAAGATATGTAAAAATCCAAATAACTTCATATATCTTCATTGTAAAGGGTTTAAACACTGTTTCCCATGCTTCAATGAACCATAAACTATTAATGAACATGCACCTGTGGAACGGTCATTAAGACACTAACAGCTTACAGACCATAGGCAATTAAGGTCACAGTTATGAAAACTTAGGACACTAAAGAGGCCTTTCTTCTGATTCTGAAAAACACCAAAAGAAAGATGCCATGGTCCCTGCTCATCTGCGTGAACGTGCCTTAGGCATGCTGCAAGGAGGCATGAGGACTGCAGATGTGGCCAGGGCAATAAATTGCCATGCCCGTACTGTGAGACGCCTAAGACAGCGCTACAGGACGGACAGCTGATCATCCTCGCAGTGGCAGACCACGTGTAACAACACCTGTAAAGGATCGGTACATCCGAACATCACACCTGCAGGACAGGTACAGGATGGCAACAACAACTGCCCGAGTTACACCAGGAACGCACAAACCCTCCATCAGTGCTCAGATTGTGCACAATAGGCTGATAGAGGCTGGACTGAGGGTTTGTAGACCTGTTGTAAGGCAGGTCCTCACCAGACATCACTGGAAACAACTGTGCCTATGGGCACAAACCCACCGTCGCTGGACCAGACAGGACTGGCAAAAAGTGCTCTTCACTGATGAGTCGCGGTTTGATGGTTGGATTTGCGTTTATCGTCGAAGGAATGAGCGTTACGCCGAGGTCTGTACTCTGGAGCGGGATCGATTTGGAGGTGGAGTGTCCATCATGGTCTAGGGCGGTGTGTCACAGCATCATCGGACTGAGCTTGTTGTCATTGCAGGAAATCTCAACGCTGTGTGTTACAGGGAAGACATCCCTGTACCCTTCCTGCAGGCTCATTCTGACATGACCCTCCAACATGACAATGCCACCAGCCATACTGCTCGTTCTGTGCGTGATTTCCTGCAAGACAGGAATGTCAGTGTTCTGCCATGGCCAGCAAAGAGCCCGGATCTCAATCCCATTAAGCACGTCTGGGACCTATTGGATCGGAGGGTGAGGGCTAGGGTCATTCTCCCCAGAAATGTCTGGGAACTTGCAGGTGACTTGGTGGAAGAGTGGGGTAACATCTCACAGCAAGAACTGGAAAATCTGGTGCAGTCCATGAGGAGACGCACTGCAGTACTTAATGCAGCTGGTGGCCACACCAGATACTGACTGTAACACATTATTCCATTTCTGTTAGTCACATGTCTGTGGAACTTGTTCAGTTTATGTCTCAGTTGTTGAATCTTGTTATGTTCATACCAATATTTACACATTAAGTTTGCTGAAAATATGGAACTTCCGGCGCCGACAGAGATGGCCGCCTCGCTTCGCGTTCCTAGGAAACTATGCCGTTTTTTGTTTTTTTACGTGTTATTTCTTACATTGGTACCCCAGGTCATCTTAGGTTTCATTACATACAGTCGGGAAGAACTACTGAATATAAGAGCAACATCAACTCACCATCAGTACGACCAGGAATATGACTTTCCCGAAGCGGATCCTGTGTTCTGCCTTTCACCCAGGACAACGGAATGGATCCCAGCCTGCGACCCAAAACAAAGACGTTGTAAAAGAGGGAAACAAAGCGGTCTTCTGGTCAGGCTCTGGAGACAGGCACATCGCGCACCACTCCCTAGCATACTTCTCGCCAATGTCCAGTCTATTGACAACAAGGTGGATGAAATCCGAGCAAGGGTAGCATTCCAGAGGGACATCAGAGACTGTAACGATCTTTGCTTCATGGAAACATGGCTCACAGAGACGTTAACGGAATCGGTGCAGCCAGCTGTTTTCTTCACGCATCGCGCCGACAGAAACAAACATCTTTCTGGTAAGAAGAGGGGCGGGGGCGTATGCCTTATGGTTAACCTGACGTGGTGTGGTCACAACAACATACAGGAACTCAAGTCCTTCTGTTCACCTGATTTAGAATTCCTCACAATCAAATGTCGACCGCATTATCTACCAAGGGAATTCTCTTCAATTATAATCACAGCTTATAATAATCACAACTTCTACAGATGCACAATCGAGAGCATCCTGTCGGGCTGTATCACCGCTTGGTACGGCAACTGCTCCGCCCACAACCGTAAGGCTCTCCAGAGGGTAGTGAGGTCTGCACAACGCATCACCGGGGGCAAACTACCTGCCCTCCAGGACACCTACACCACCCGATGTTACAGGAAGGCCATAAAGATCATCAAGGACAACAACCACCCGAGCCACTGCCTGTTCACCCCGCTATCATCCAGAAGGCGAGGTCAGTACAGGTGCATCAAAGCAGAGAGCGAGAGACTGAAAAACAGCTTCTATCTCAAGGCCCTCAGACTGTTTAAACAGCCACCACTAACATTGAGTGGCTGCTGCCAACACACTGACTCAACTCCAGCCACTTTAACAAATGGAATTGATGGAAATTTATGTAAAATATATCACTAGCCACTTTAAACAATGCTACTTAATATAATGTTTGCATTATTCATCTCATATGTATATGTATATACTGTACTCTATATCATCTACTGCATCTTTATGTAATACATGTATCACTAGCCACTTTAAACTAAGCCACTTTGTTTACATACCCTACATTACTCATCTCATATGTATATACAGTGCCTTGCGAAAGTATTCGGCCCCCTTGAACTTTGCGACCTTTTGCCACATTTCAGGCTTCAAACATAAAGATATAAAACTGTATTTTTTTTGTGAAGAATCAACAACAAGTGGGACACAATCATGAAGTGGAACGACATTTATTGGATATTTCAAACTTTTTTAACAAATCAAAAACTGAAAAATTGGGCGTGCAAAATGATTCAGCCCCTTTACTTTCAGTGCAGCAAACTCTCTCCAGAAGTTCAGTGAGGATCTCTGAATGATCCAATGTTGACCTAAATGACTAATGATGATAAATACAATCCACCTGTGTGTAATCATGTCTCCGTATAAATGCACCTGCACTGTGATAGTCTCAGAGGTCCGTTAAAAGCGCAGAGAGCATCATGAAGAACAAGGAACACACCAGGCAGGTCCGAGATACTGTTGTGAAGAAGTTTAAAGCCGGATTTGGATACAAAAAGATTTCCCAAGCTTTAAACATCCCAAGGAGCACTGTGCAAGCGATAATATTGAAATGGAAGGAGTATCAGACCACTGCAAATCTACCAAGACCTGGCCGTCCCTCTAAACTTTCAGCTCATACAAGGAGAAGACTGATCAGAGATGCAGCCAAGAGGCCCATGATCACTCTGGATGAACTGCAGAGATCTACAGCTGAGGTGGGAGACTCTGTCCATAGGACAACAATCAGTCGTATATTGCACAAATCTGGCCTTTATGGAAGAGTGGCAAGAAGAAAGCCATTTCTTAAAGATATCCATAAAAAGTGTTGTTTAAAGTTTGCCACAAGCCACCTGGGAGACACACCAAACATGTGGAAGAAGGTGCTCTGGTCAGATGAAACCAAAATTGAACTTTTTGGCAACAATGCAAAATGTTATGTTTGGCGTAAAAGCAACACAGCTCATCACCCTGAACACACCATCCCCACTGTCAAACATGGTGGTGGCAGCATCATGGTTTGGGCCTGCTTTTCTTCAGCAGGGACAGGGAAGATGGTTAAAATTGATGGGAAGATGGATGGAGCCAAATACAGGACCATTCTGGAAGAAAACCTGATGGAGTCTGCAAAGACCTGAGACTGGGACAGAGATTTGTCTTCCAACAAGACAATGATCCAAAACATAAAGCACAATCTACAATGGAATGGTTCAAAAATAAACATATCCAGGTGTTAGAATGGCCAAGTCAAAGTCCAGACCTGAATCCAATCGAGAATCTGTGGAAAGAACTGAAAACTGCTGTTCACAAATGCTCTCCATCCAACCTCACTGAGCTCGAGCTGTTTTGCAAGGAGGAATGGGAAAAAATGTCAGTCTCTCGATGTGCAAAACTGATAGAGACATACCCCAAGCGACTTACAGCTGTAATCGCAGCAAAAGGTGGCGCTACAAAGTATTAACTTAAGGCGGCTGAATAATTTTGCACGCCCAATTTTTCAGTTTTTGATTTGTTAAAAAAGTTTGACATATCCAATAAATGTCGTTCCACTTCATGATTGTGTCCCACTTGTTGATTCGTCACAAAAAAAATACAGTTTTATATCTTTATGTTTGAAGCCTGAAATGTGGCAAAAGGTCGCAAAGTTCAAGGGGGCCGAATACTTTTGCAAGGCACTGTACTGTACCCAATACCATCTACTTCATCTTGCCTATGCCGTTCGGTTCCATCACTCATTCATATATCTTTATGTACATATTCTTTATCCCTTTACACTTGTGTGTATAAGGTAGTAGTTTTGGAATTGTTAGGTTAGATTACTCGTTGGTTATTACTGCATTGTCGAAACTAGAAGCACAAGCATTTCGCTACACTCGCATTAACATCTGCTAACCATGTGTATGTGACAAATACATTTGATTTGATTTGAAATAAATGCAGTTGACAGTGAGAGGACGTTTATTTTTTTGCCGAGTTTGTCTATTTGAAGTTTTGTTGAATTTGAATAGGGTTTTTAGGGCAGCGCTAAATTTATATTCATAATTAAACTGTAGCTGTCACAGTTTTTGAGTCATGATGGCTCGCAGTGATTACACAAAATTAACAATTGATTGAATTAACTATTGCTGAACTCACAAGTAATTAACTTTACAATCACCATTAGAGAAGAGGCTGTACGGCACAGAATGAGTTACACCGTGATACGTCACAATTTAACATACAGCGTCAGAGGGGTCAGGTTTTTAAAAAACATTTCTCCAATACTATTGTCTATTACCATGTCAATCAATGCTTGAATAGAAACGTAGTCCACACCCCACATTTTGATGCCAACACAGTCGCTACAGTCCCATTAGTTTTCATTGCAGCCTCGTTTGAATGCTGCGGTTGCGCAAATGTGTATGGATTTAAAATCTTGCATTATTCAAATAATATTTAGTGCAATTGTACATAATGGATTGTATGGTAAAGGAACAACAATGATAGAACAAAGAAAATGTGTAGGTGAGTTAAAAAGAGGGACTTTACATCAAATCTCCTCATAGTGAGGATATTAATGGTGACATGTGTAACACCATTTCCCCACCCTCCCATATTTTAATAATTAAAATAAGACAATTAGACTTAGCGTTTAACTATTACTTACTAAACCATTTCTAAATAAACGTGATTAAATGGATTTTAACACACTTGTGTGAAACCCTATGCCATAATCTTCTAACAGGGTTACTGGCACTTTTTTTTCTAAAAACAAAATTTTATGAAATAACTAAGTGTCAACTGTAGCCATTTATTTACCTTTATATTTTATTTGCCAAAGCATGACCATCATCCACATACCATTCCCCCCCAACGTAGCTTTTTTATGACCGCAATTAGACAATATTATTAGGGGGGAGGGGGCTAGTTACCCCCTAGAACCCTATTTAGGATGTAGCTTTTCAACAGGAAAAGTTCCACAATAACTGGAGGAAGTCTATAAATCTGCTATTTTAGAAGGGGACCAACTCCTGACAGAATGTTAGGTTATAGCTTGAGTGCAAGAAGGACATATTCTTGTTGCATTGGCTCTCTATCAAGGTTTATTCAAACAACATGCCATGCATTATTATTATTTGTTTTATCTTTCTTGGCTTGAAATAATGGATGTAGGCCGATTAATAGCATGCACACAATAGCATGCCATGCATAAGTATTTCATTATAATGCAATACTTGTCACAAATGTACACTACTGTTAAAGTTTGGGGTCACTTAGAAATGTCCTTTGATTTTGAAAGAAACACACTTTTTTGTCCATTAAAATAACATCACATTGATCAGAAATACAGTGTAGACATTGTTAATGTTGTAAATGACTATTGTAGCTGGAAACGGCAGATTAAAAAAAAAAAGGAATATCTACATCATCAGTAACCATCACTCCTGTGTTCCAATGGCACGCTCTGTTCGCTAATCCAAGTTTATCATTTCAAAGGCTAATTGATCATTAGAAAACCCATTTGCAATTATGTTAGCACAGCTGAACACTGTTTAAAGAAGCAATAAAACTGTCCTTCTTTAGACTAGTTGAGTATCTGGAGCATCAGCATTTGAAGTAAATAATGAAACATGTTCAATTTGGTTTAAATAATGCAAAAACAAAGTGTTGGAGAAGAAAGTAAAAGTGCATTATATGCTATGTAAGAAAGCTAACGTTTCAGTTCCTTGCTCAGAACATTTGAAAGCTGGTGGTTCCTTTTAACATGAGTCTTCAATATTCCCAGGTAAGAAGTTTTAGGTTGTAGTTATTATAGGAATTATAGGACTATTTTCCCTCTATACCATTTGTATTTCATTAACCTTTGACTATTGGATGTTCTTATAGGCACTTTAGTATTGCCAGTGTAACAGTATAGCTTCCGTCCCTCTCCTCGCTCCTCCCTGGGCTCGAACCAGCAACACAACGACAATTAGCGTGCGCTAACTAGCTAGCCATTTCACTTCGGTTACACGGGCCTAATCTCGGGAGTTGATAAGCTTGAAGTCATAAACAGCGCAATGCTTGATGCACAACGAAGAGCTGCTGTCAAAACGCACGAAAGTGCTGTTTGAATGAATGTTTACACGCCTGCTTCTGCCTACCACCGCTCAGTCAGATACTTAGATACTTGTATGCTCAGTCAGATTATATGCAACGCAGGACACGCTAGATAATATCATCAACCATGTGTAGTTAACTAGTGATTATGATTGATTGTTTTTTATAAGATAAGTTTAATGCTATCTAGCAACTTACCTTGGCTTACTGCATTCGCGTAACAGGCAGTCTCCTTGCAACGAGAGAGAGGCAGGTCGTTATTGCGTTGGACTCGTTAACTGTAAGGTTGCAAGATTGGATCCCCCGAGCTGACAAGGTGAAAATCTGTCGTTCTGCCCCTGAACAAGGCAGTTAACCCACCATTCCTAGGCCGTCATTGAAAATAAGAATGTGTTCTTAACTGACTTGCCTAGTTAAATGAAGGTATTAAAAAATTGGCAAATCGGCGCCCAAAAATACAGATTTCCGATTGTTATGAAAACCTGAAATCGGCCCTAATTAATCGGCCATTCCGATTAATCGGTCGACCTCTAGAATGAAGGCTATTCCATGCGAGAAATTGCCAAGGAACTCACGATCTTGTACAACGCTGTGTACTACTCCCTTCACAGAACATCGCAAACTGTCTCTAGCCAGAATAGAAAGAGTGGGAGGCCACTGAGCAAGAGGACAAGTACATTAGTGTTTCTCAAACTAGACAGACGCCTCTCGCAAGTTCTCAACTGGCAGCTTCATTAAACAGTATCCGCAAAACACCGGTCTCAACGTCAACAGTGAAGAGGCGACTCCGGGATGCGGGCCTTTAGGCAGAATTGCAAAGAAAAAGCCATATCTCAAACGATTAAGGCAAAATAACACAGACACTGGACAGGGGAACTCTGCCTAGAAGGCCAGCATCCCAGAGTCACCTCTTCACTATTGATGTTGAGACTGGTGTTTTGACCCCCTTATCAGTATGTCTTTTCAGTGGTAATTTAGGTCATGTCTTCTCCAAGACATGACCTGACAATCTCCTGTTACGGATACAACTATTATGTGTGTGTGTGTATCCTGTGTGTGTTTCTTTTCTCTCCTTCTCCCCTCACAGGTGAAAATCATCACTCCCTATCAGTCAACAATCAATCATCAATCAGAAGACACACCTCCTCCTATTTCCTACCCTATCACAGTTCCTTTCCCTTGGTTTAAAAACCCCATCATTTGTTTGCTCTAGAGCTCAATCTCTCTGTAAATGCCAAGTCTGTAGGTCTGTGTTTCACTCTCACTTTGTGTCTTAACCTCTCTTTTGTTTGAGCACCTCCATAGCACTTTGTCATCACCTGTGAGTATTGTTTTTGGTTATGGTGTTTGTTTGTTGCTGGTGGGAAAAGGGGGAAACCAAGACAAGTCGCCCATGGGCATACACTACCCGTAGGTGAACTTTGTTAAATACACTAGTTAGAACTGGGCGGACCACCCACTGTATTTTTGGTTGGTTAGTTAGCTGTTGTTAAAGTAGGCTAGTCTAGCTTAGGGGTGTTTTTGTATTTATTGTTTCTTTCCTTGGGTCCAGCTCAGCCCCTTTTCCTGCCCCCATTACCGTGTGTTTATAAATAAACCTGGAGTTTGACGGTAGATTTCTGTTGTTGTGGTTATTTCGTTCACACTTTTACTTTGTCACAATAATAATTTGCATGAGATATGTTATGGGTCTCATTACCATCCCCCCCTAGACTGTCGGGCCAAAAGGGATTCGTAACATAAGTGGAGCCTCGTCCGGGATCTGTCATAACTGACACCCATGCCGCTCATGTAGATTGTTGTAGTGGTATAGTTCAGTGTTGAGCGTCATAGCTGAAGTAGCATTAGTGTTTGCTATTTTCTTTGGCACTTGTGAAGTAGTGTAAAATGACTACTTTTGATTTGAAATCCTTTTTGGATAACCCTTCGTGGGTGGTTTTTGACATATATCGTAGAGTTGATTTAATGACCTTGGCTGACCATTATTCAGTATCGATTCCGCAGAGTTTAGTTAAGGCGGAGGTTAAACAGCTAGTATTAAATGTATTGTTGGAAGAGCAGGTGCTTGTGTTACCGCTGCCTGAGTCTACTACCCCTGTAGGGGATGTGGCTGCTCCTGTAAGCCCATTGGTGTCTGATAATGAGGGAGAGGCTAAAACACCAGCCACATTGTCCCGTTTTGATCCACTCTCCCCACTGTCAAATGGTGATGCCAGGAGGGATGTCCGTTTAGCACAGTTCCAACTGGAGGTGGAAGAGAGAGCCCAAATTAGGCGAGAGACTCTCCAGTTGGAGATGTGTGAAATTGTGGCAGAAAAAGAACGAGAACAACGGCAGTTGGAGTTCAAAATGCGCCAGATGGAACTGGAGGCAGAGACAGCAAGGCTAGCCTTCGTTCCTACTGTGCCTGTTTGTGAGCAGTCCTCACCTGCTGTGTCCTCAAACCCGTTTGACATTAGTAGGCAGATTGCCTTAGTACCTTTGTTCAGAGGTTGACTCCTATTTTTGTGTATTTGAGCGTATAGCCGTAGCATTGAAATGGCCTGAAGAGGTATGGTGTCTATTACTTCAGTGTAAATTAACTGGTAAAGCCCAAGAGGTTTTGTCAGCGCTACCTCTAGAGGACAGTTTGAATTATGAAGTGGTCAAAGCTACTGTTCTTCGTGCCTATGAGCTTGTGCCTGAGGCATACCGACAGAGATTTAGGTCTCATAGAAAGTCTTCTAGTAAGACTTATGTGGAATTTGCTAGAGACAAGGGAAATCTGTTTGATATATGGCATGCTGCTAGTAAGGTAACTGATTTCAACTCTCTCCGGGAGTTAATCTTGTTGGAAGAGTTTAAAAATTGCTTACCCGAACGCATTGTAGTTTACCTAAACGAACAGAAAGTATCCTCCCTGGCAGAAGCGTCTGTGTTGGCAGACGAGTTTGTGTTGACGCACGAGTGTTTTTGGCTCAAACTGAGAGTAGAGCCACTGAGTTTCCTACTTTTAGCCCTAGTCGACCAGCAGTAGTATATCAAGCACGCCAGAAAAATGAGCGTCCCTGTTTCTATTGTCATAAAGTAGGACATATGATTAATGATTGCTTCCTGCTTAAACGCAAACAAGGGATGCCTCTTCTTGCCAAGCCACCAACAGGTGTTGCTCTAATTCGTACGGTTGAGAGGTCTGCAACAAAACAGGTGCCTCAGGGTAACTGTAGTTTGAAAGTCTCAGTCCCCGACCGCAGTTATGAACCATTCATTTTCGAGGGGTTTGTGTCCCTAACGAATGACGAAGCGTCTCAGCGTCCGGTTAAAATCCTTAGATACATACTGGTGCGGTGCAGTCGTTTATATTGTCTGATGTGTTGCCCTTATCTCATGATACATACTGTGGTTCCAGTGTGTTAGTGCAGGGTATTGAAATGGGTTTTGTGCCATTGCACTTTGTGAAAGTACTCTGAGTTAATCAGTGGAATATTCAGAGTGGGGGTACGTCCTATGTTGCCAGTGAAAGGTGTGACCTTTATAATGGGTAACGATATTGCCGGAGGAAAGGTAGTACCCGTATTGGAAGTATTGGATAAAAGTGACCACTCTCTCTCGAATGAGCTGGCACAGAGTTATCCACATGTGTTCCCCGCTTGTGCTGTCACTCGTGCTCAGGCACTACAACAGGGTGACGTGATAGATTTGTCAAACACTGTTCTGTTCAAAGAGGTTGATCAAGAAGATGGATTGTGTGATACCTCTGAGAAGCTGATCACCTCTGACAAACAGCCCAGGAAAGAATCAAAGGACGTTGAACTTATTGCTGATGCAATACAGTTACTCATGAGCAGCTGATTGCTAACCAAAAGGTTGACAACAAGCTTGCTAAATGTTTTTCTAGTGTTGTCTCATTGGAAGATGTGAAGAAGAAGAACGTGGCTTACTTCATTGATGGTAATCTCCTCATGCTTAAATGGAAATCCCATGTTGACGCGGATGGAGATTGGAATGCTGTTTACCAAATAGTGATTCCTACAGCCTTTCGACAAAATGTGTTATCCCTTGCTCATGATCACCAGTGGTCTGGTCATTTAGGAATCACAAAAACTTATGATCGGATCCTTCAACATTTCTTTTGGCCGGGTTTAAAACAAGATGTGGCTCAGTTCTGTCGGACATGCCACACATGTCAGATAACAGGAAAACCAAATCCGGTTATTCCACCCGCTCCTCTTTGTCCCATACCTGTCATAGGTGAACCATTCGAGCATGTGGTGGTTGATTGTGTCGGACCGTTACCGAAGACAAAATCGGGTAACCAGTTTTTGTTAACGATAATGTGTATGGCTACAAGATACCCCGAGGCCATTCCTCTGAGAAGGATTACAGCCCCGGTAGTGAGTAAAGCCTTAATAAAATTCTTCACGACATTCGGGTTACCTAAGGTGGTACAAAGCGATCAAGGTACCAATTTCCTATCCAAGCTCTTCAAGCAGGTGTTAAAATCCTTGTCAATTATGCACCGTGTGTCAAGCGCCTATCACCCAGAGTCTCAGGGTGCGCTTGAAAGATGGCATCAGACACTGAAGTCTATGCTACGTAAATATTGTTTGGAATCTGAGAAAGATTGGGATGAGTGAGTTCCTCTAGTTTTGTTTGCTGCTCGTGAAACTGTGCAGGAGTCCCTAGGTTTCAGCCCGGCTGAACTGGTGTTTGGTCACACAGTGAGAGGACCAATGAAAGTCCTTAAAGAACAGTTCTTGTCCCAAGAGTTGTGTACCAGAGATGAGAACGTGTTGGACTACGTTAGTCGCTTTCGTGAGCGCCTACACCAAGTTTGTGCTCTCGCAAAGGAAGCTCTGTCTTCCTCACAGAGGAGCATGAAAAGACACTATGATAAAGAGGCTGTTTCTCGTCCACTACAGCCAGGTGACCAAGTACTGGTGTTATTACCTGTTCCAGGATCTTCACTGTCAGCTCGTTTCTCTGGTCCTTATTTAATTGAAAAGAAAATAAGTGAAACTGACTATGTGCTTCAAACTCCTGATAGACAATGCCAATCTCGTGTGTGTCACATTAACATGTTGAAAGCTTACCACACCCGACCCATCACAGTTAGATAGTTCAAAAACAGAGGAAGGTACTGCTGTCTCCTCTGCTACTACTGCTATGATAGTGGACTGTCATATTGATGATGATGATGATGGATTGGAGTTGCTCAACACTCAACAGCAGTGTGTTAGATTGCCCAACTCAGAAATGCTGCTGTCTATCCAGTCAGGTCTGGTTCATTTAACGGATGGACAGGCAATGATATTGTGAGGGTACCACAGTTTTCCATGTCTCTTTAATGACGTTCCTACTCGCACAAATGTGTTGGAACATGACATTAATGTTGGAAATGCTACACCTATCAAGCAACACCCATATCGTATCAACGCTTCCAAGAGGAAGATATTGAGGGATGAGGTGAAATATTTGTTGGAGAATGACCTGGCTACGCCAAGTTCCAGCCCTTGGAGTTCTCCTTGCATTTTGGTTCCTAAACCTGATGGCACGTCCAGATTATGTACGGATTATCGAAAGGTAAATTCTGTCACAATGCCAGATTCGTTCCCGTTACCCAGACTGGACGACTGTATCGACACTATTGGTGCTGCTAAGTATGTAACTAAGTTGGACCTCATTAAAGGTTACTGGCAGGTTCCGTTAACTTCACGTGCTTCTGAGATTTCTGCCTTTGTGACCCCAGACAACTTCCTACAGTACTCAGTCATGGCTTTTGGGATGCGAAATGCACCAGCCACCTTCCAACGACTGGTTAACTCCGTATTAGCTGGCGTTCCTAATTGTAGTGCATACCTTGATGACCTAGTGATTTATTCGTCTGAGTGGTCAGATCATGTTGACTCGCTAAGGGTAGTATGTGAACGGTTGGCAGCTGCTTCTCTAACCCTGAACTTGGCAAAGTGCGAGTTTGGGAAGGCTACTGTTACCTATCTCGGTAAAGAGGTTGGCCATGGACAGGTGCGCCCTGTTGATGCCAAGGTCTTGGCTATAACTGCATTCCCTGCACCTACGGTAGTTGCTCCATTGACCGATTTGCTTAGTCCGGCTAGATCATTTGTGTGGTCCCCTGATTGTAAGAGAGCTTTTGAATCAGCGAAAGCACTCTTATGTAGTACACCTGTACTTGCTGCTCCAGATTTTGAACAACCGTTCAAACTTGAGGTAGATGCTAGTGCCAGAGGTGCTGGTGCTGTTCTACTGCAGCAGGACAAGAGTGGAGGGGATCATCCCGTTTGTTATTTTTCCTGTAAATTTAATAAATGTCAAACAAACTATGCGACAATAGAACAAGAAGCTCTTGCTTTGTTGTTGGCTCTGCAATACTTTGAAGTATACATTGGTTCCAGTGCCCTACCAGTGATTGTGTATACTGACCATAACCCCTTAGTTTTTCTCCACCGAATGTACAACCAGAACCAGCGCATTATGCGTTGGGCGCTGATTGTACAAAATTATAATTTGGAGATCCGTCACAAAAAAGGTTCAGATAATGTGTTTGCAGATGCTTTGTCTCGTGTGTAATAATTGTTGTATGTTTTGCAAGGTTGTTGTGAGTATTCATTAATACTGTGGTCGCAATCCCCCCTAGGGTTGCTTTTTTAAGGGTGGGAGTGTTACGGATACAGCTATTATGTGTGTGTGTGTATCCTGTGTGTGTGTTTCTTTTCTCTCCTTCTCCCCTCACAGGTGAAAATCATCACTCCCCAATCAGTCAACAATCAATCAGAAGACACACCTCCTCCTATTTCCTACCCTATCACAGTTCTTTTCCCTTGGTTTAAAAACCCCATCATTTGTTTGCTCTAGAGCTCAATCTCTCTGTAAATGCCAAGTCTGTAGGTCTCTGTGTTTCACTCTCGCTTTGTGTCTTAACCTCCCTTTTGTTTGAGCACCTCCATAGCACTTTGTCATCACCTGTGAGTATTGTTTTTGGTTATGGTGTTTGTTGCTGGTGGGAAAAGGGGAAACCAAGACAAGTCGCCCATGGGCATACACTACCCGTAGGTGAACTTTGTTAAATTCACTAGTTAGAACTGGGCGGACCACCCACTGTATTTTTGGTTGGTTAGTTAGCTATTGTTAAAGTAGGCTAGTCTAGCTTAGGGGTGTTTTTGTATATTTATTGTTTCTTTCCTTGGGTCCAGCTCAGCCCCTTTTCCTGCTCCCCCCCATTACCGTGTGTTTATAAATAAACCTGGAGTTTGACGGTAGATTTCTGTTGTCGTGGTTATTTCGTTCACACTTTTACTTTGTCACAATAATAATTTGCATGAGATATGTTATGGGTCTCATTACCATCCCCCCCCTAGACTGTCGGGCCAAAAGGGATTCGTAACACTCCTCACCCTGAGTGTCTTCTCAGTTTGGTCTGGGTAAGGCTGCCATTCATTTTCTTTGCTCAATCCACATAGAGATTCGTTAGATGCCTTTTCCAGTAAAGTTATATGATTACTTTATTTTTAGAGCTTTAATTAGTCTTGATCTCTTGGGGTAGTTACTAGGCTAATTATGAAACATCCGCTCACATTTACTCTTCCCTGCCATTATATGGCCTTTTGGTACTGCTGATACTTGAAACCAGTGCGTAGCCTACTGCGTGGAGGGAGTGTTGCTAGAACTGCTTGCCAAAAACATTTCACATTTAATTTGACGCGGTTATTTAGACCTATGTTGTTACTCGACTTAAACCATAGTCTTGCGTTCGTAGCGTAATAAAGCCTCAATGATTTATCATAGTCCAAATACGTGTAGGTGTACACACAGCAGTATTCTAAAATATTGGCTTTCATACTTTTCCAATTCTCAGCGCAGCTCAAGCAATTCCTCCAACTGTCAACACATTCAAATGAATTGAGGACGTGTACCGGAGACGCGTTGGTTGGGAATTGTGTGGAGGTGAGTATTCGGGCTGTCCATCCCCTGCAGATGGTGGTCTCAGAGCAATGTAAGCTATTTCATAAAGGGACGCCGGACTATCGCGTCCTAGCTTCTGTGGACTATGATTTACGCTTTAGACCAATATCCGTGGAGGACGCACACTCCATAACGCGCACGTCCCCACAATTCCCAACCAATGCATCTCCGGTATGCATTAGCTTGAATACGATGACAGTTGGAGAAATGTCTTTAGCTGCACTGAAACGTATGAAATCCAACGGTCCAATATTCTAGAACACTGCTGTGCATACCAGTACAACCAGTATAAAACCTTAACGGCGCACGGGGCCTCATGCACACAGCCTGTTTTGAAGGAAGTTATTGCACATTCGAGTCCAGTTCATGCACACGTTGTGCTCGCTGCTGGATTTAGAACACGGGCTGTTTTGTTCTTTTCAGCAGTATTTTGAAATTGCTGATTTGTGAAAACATGAGTAAATCAATGATCGTCCTCGAATGATGAAGCGCAGTCATTTGTGATGCTGGGAATTGGTCAACATTTTTTGCATCAAGTTGCGTCAACACAGCCAAACAACAGTCCCGTTGACGCACGAGAGTAGACCAGACATAAAGCAAGGTGCTTGAATAGCTCTGCAACGCAGCTGGACATGACTCATATTGCTCTCCTTTTTGGATTGAAAAACAGTCAAGGTATGACTAGAGACAGTTAGTTGAAATTGATATCTGGCATCCAATACCTTTTACTCCCCCTAAACTTTAAATGTCTGGGTTAACTTTGAGGGTACAAATCAGTCTGTGCTGCAACAACTCTCATGTAAATAGCCTCAGTGACCTCACTCTGCATTGTTTATGCTCCTACATGTAGCCTTTAAACTCAACACTGATTGACACATTTTAATGCTGCTGTATTATCAGCCTACTATAAATACTGTCTGCAGGCATCTCTTCCAACCCTGTATTTGTCTTAGATGGAACCAGTAAAACATGGTACGTTCTCTTGTAGTGTTGGTTTTTAAATAGTCCACTCATTCACTTACAAGGGTTTTTAAATTAATTTGATTTGTAATTAGGGATGAACTGTTACATACCTATAGGCCGCCCTATACCATTCAGCTTTGTTTTCATTGTCCATCACATTTGTTCCAAAGGCAGCCAGCTAGTATTTTCACAAAGGAAAAAAACATGACCCTACTCTGGCCTGTGAATTCCTATCTACAATCTAAAGAGCCATCATGGGCCCAATGAAAGTCAATGATGTACATTGACTGGGCTGACAGACAGCAGACAATGTGGAAACTGGATCCAGGGGCCCTCCGGCATTGGAGCCGAGGGCACTAAATAGAGTGATTAAGAGGCTGTGTGACACTGAGACTTTCACCAGATTGTGAGATGAGCAGTCTGTGTGCCAGTACTCTGAGCTCTGAGGTCTCTCTCACACACAAACACAAATCCTCAGAGAAATGGGGGTGGACAGGACACTGGGTTTATAAGTGTCCCTGCTATGTCTCACTCTTACCACCTCCCGCCTGGTTCTGGTCCGTAACATCCCATAGAAAGACTGTAGCAGAACAGTGTCTAGAGATGCAGAAGGATGGATCCTTTCACTGAAGTATCTGAGAAGGGAAGCATGGTCAGGAATGTTGGCTTGTTAGTGTGTTCTTGAGAAAAACATGTGGAGGATAGAATCTCATCACCATTGGTCCTTATCTCTGACACATGATCCTGTTGTCTAGATACTATAAATGTTACCTTGCATCTGCACTGTTCTACTCTGTTCTTCAGAGGCTGCCTGTTGTGATCATTTCGGACATATAATCTATGACCTTAAAAAACAAAACACAGATACACTCTCTGACCAGGAGATCAGAGCTTTCACGGAGCCTGTGCTGTGTCCTGCAGATTAGTGGTAACCCGATAAAGCGCTGTGTGACCTAATGATACTATCACCTGCACTCTGATCACCACTCAGTCACATCTAGACCTGCCAACAACACAGTCGGTCCCATATCCTGCAGCCCTCTGCTCGTGACTTAGCCTACCAACACCACAGAGTCTGGACAGACAGAGGCCCCTAGGTTTGCTCTAACCACAGTCTATCCCCTATTTGATTATTGTTGTTCCTCTCTTTAAGTGTCCCCCCCCCAATCCTCCCACTACTCAATGAGATGGCAGAGAATGGGGCTCACTGCGAGCTCCCTCAGTGGCACCTAGCAGCCAAGGAGCAGCACAACGGGCAGTCTGCAGGTAGGGACCTCTGAATGAATGACCATGACCATAAAGTGAATGATTGTTATTGTTGACGTAGCATACAGTGTAGGCCTAAGTATTTTTCTTCACACTGCCAACACTGCACTTTGACAGTATCACTTGAGTTTATTTAAGCTACAACCTAGCAGTTCACACTGACTGACATGTCTTTAGAGGCGGTTAAGGCAAACCCCACTGTGTGGGTATGTGTTGATAAAGACTCCTTGTCGCCGAGGGAGCGAAAGTAAAGGGACCGTGAGAAGCGCGTCTCTAGTGTTATGGAAGAAACCGCTCGTCACGCTACACTACTTCCTGCTTGAGCTGCTCATCACCCTGTAGGACTGGACGTGGAGGTGAGACACTCACTCAGACCCTCACCCGTCACCTGCTATTTGTTTAATTTATTTGACCACTTTTCTCCCCAATTTCATGTTATCCAATTGGTAGTTTTGTCCCATCGTTGCAACTCCCGTACGAACTCAGGAGAAGTGAAGGTCGAGAGCCGTGCGTCCTCCGTCCTTGCCATCATTTAGGACTAGTTTGTGTGGTCTTCTCAGTTTTGATATTGTTGAATATAAAGTGTTAGAATCAGTGTTACAAAGTAAGTGTTGATTCTAAAGTTTTGAATACAAAGTATTGAATAAGTGTTACAAAATGAGAAATACAAAGTATTGATTGTGTTGAAATAGAAAATATTATAGTGTGTGTAGAAACAGATGTTAAGTTCATGAATCCCCCCCCAACACTGATCTATTGCATGTCAGACTGAGCAAGTAAACAGTCTAGCTAGTCTGGTGTTTGTAGGAAGACGAAGGTCTGAGCCCACACACATACTCCCTACTGCTGAGGAGGGTGAGGTCTTGATAGGGCAGCCCAGCCACAGAAAGATGTGGAGACAGCAGGGTCAGAGTCTCCACTACAAGATAGAGGCTCTTTCTCAATCTGCCTTTCCTCTATCCCTCGCCTCCTTGTCTAACTGCATTTGGGGTTCAAGGTTCAAGGTCCCTCCCTTCGGACCTTCTCCTTCAAAATGTCTAGAGAAGGAGATGAGGAGAAAGGACATGCAGACAGACAGACCTTGACTCTCTCTGCTCCCCTCCTGGCTCGCTCCCCTGTACTGAATCCTGTCTGCCTGGCTGTACAGTCAGACAGTACAAGACAGGATCATTTATTAAAACAACTTCGTAAGCAGGGAGTAGTCAACCTTCATTGATGTAGCTATGAAAGACGCCAATTAGATGCCCTGCCAAAATAGTTAATTTTTTTCTTACCCAGCCCAGTTTAAAAAGTGTTTATCAGAATTATATGATGAGTTTATATAGAGTTCAGTTGAATAATACTCTTACAAACTTTATCACTGCAGGCTCAATGTTATTGATGATATGGAACCGGTTTCTGATATGAATAACTTTGCCCCAGGCATGATCCCTATGTTGATTTCCCTGTTTTTAGTCACCTAATACTCTATTGACGTAAGGGCCTTATTAAAGGAGGTCATTGTGCACACCTTGAGAGCCTCTTGAGTCTGAGGGCAACATGTTTATTTACTTAATGACAAGAGGATGTGGTGAACCTTGGGCATCACAAGGCGAGTATTGTGCTGCCAGAGTAAGTGGCTGCTCAGTTCAGGAAAGCACAAGTTGTTTTTACAGCAAGTGGATCACATGGTGAGAGAGGGAAAGATGGCGCTGCAGTGGATAGGAGCCGTCTTACTGGCTATTTTGAATATATATTTTTTTAGGCTGATCTGAACTTTTTTGTACATAATGTCTCCGCCATAATTTCCTATGACAGAAAACAACTTTTGGACATCAGAACAGCGATCACTAACCTCGATTTGGATGAACATTTCTACTTTAACAAGTCGGCAGCTCTGGATGTTCTGCACGCCATCAGTCATTGAATCAGATGGCTCATTCATCACAAAACCTACTGATATTTCCAACTACTTTAATTACTTTTTAATTGGCAAGATAAGCAAACTTAGGGATGACATGCCAGCAACAAACGCTGATACTACACTTCCAAGTATATCGGACCAAATGATGAAAGACAAGAATTGTACTTTTGAATTCTGTGAAGTCGGTGTGGAAGAGGTGAAATATTTATTTTTGTATATCAACAATGTCATGCCACCGGGGTCTGACAATCTGGATGGAAAATTTACTGAGGATAATAATAGCAGACGATATTGCCACTTCTATTTGCCACATCTTCAATTTAAGCCTAATAGAAAGTGTGTGCCCACAGGCCTGGAGGGAAGCTAAAGTCATTCCACTACCCAAGAATAGTAAAGCCCCCTTTATTGGCTCAAATAGCCGATCAATCAGCCTGTTACCAACCCTTAGTAAACTTCTGGAAAAATTGTGTTTGACCAGATACAATGTTATTTTACAGTAAACAAATTGGCAACCGACTTTCAGCACGCATATAGGGATGGGCACTCAACAAGAACGGCACTTATACAAATGATTGATGATTGGCTAAGAGAAAATTGATGATAAAATGATTGTTAGACTTCAGTGCAGCTTTTGACATTATCGATCATGCTGCTGGAAAAATGTATGTGTTATGGCTTTACACCCCCTGCTATAATGCGGATAAAGAGTTACTTGTCTAACAGGACACAGAGGGTGTTCTTTAATGGAAGCCTCTCAAACATAATCCAGGTTGAATCAGGAATCCCCCAGGGAATTGCTTTTTTTCAATCTTTGCTAATGACATGCCAATGGCTTTGAGTAAGGCCGGTGTGTCTATGTATGCGGATGACTCAACACTATACACGTCAGCTACTACAGCCACTGAAATGACTGCAACACTTAACAAAGAGCTGCAGTTAGTTTTGGAATGGGTAGCAAGGAATAAGTTAGTCCTAAATATTCCCAAAACTAAAAGCGTTGTACTTGGGACAAATCATTCACTAAACCCTCTCGTAATGAATAATGTGGAAATTGAGCAAGTTGAGGTGACTAAACTGCTTGGAGTAACCCTGATTGTGAACTGTCATGGTCAAAACATATTGATACAACAGTAGCTAAGATGGGGAGAAGTCTGTCCACTATAAAGCACTGCTGTGCCTTAACGACACTATCAACAAGGCAGGTCCTACAGGCCCTGGTTTTGTCGCACCTAGAATCCTACTGCGCCAGATGTGGCAGGGCTTGCAAACTATCACGGATTACAAAGGGAAACCCAGCTGCGAGCCGCCCAGCGACCCAAGCCTACCAGGCAAGCTAAATGCCTACTAGGCTCACTTTGAGACAAGCAAACTGAACCATGTATGAGAGAACCAGCTGTTCTGGACTACTGTGTGATCTTGCTTTGCGTAACCAATGTAAGTCCTTTAAACAGGTTAATGTTTGCAAGGCCGCGTGGCCAGACAGAATACCAGAACGCGTGTGCTAACCAGCTGGCAAGTGTCTTCACTGACATTTTCAACCTATCCCTGACCCGGTCTTTGATACCAACTTATTTCAAGTAGACCACCATAGTCCCTGTGCCCAAGAATGCCAAGGTAACCTGCCTAAATGACTACCTCCCCGTAGCACTGACATCTATATCCATGAAATGCTTTGAAAGGCTGGTCATGGCTCACATCAACACCATCATTCCAGACACCCTGGACCCCCTCCAATTTGCATACTGCTCCAACAGTTCCACAGATGACGCATTCTCTATTGCACTCCACACTGCCCTCACCCACCTGGACAAAAGGAATACCTATGTAAGAATGCTGTTCATTGACTACAGCTAGGCATTCAACAACAGTCCCCTCCTAGCTCCTCACCAAGCTCAGGACCCTGGGACAAGGCGGTGAGGGTAGGCAACAGTACATCCGCCACACTGACCATCAACACAGGGGCCTCTCAGGGGTGTGTGCTTAGTCCCCTCCTGTACTCCCTGTTTACCCACGACTGTGTGGACATGCATGACTCCAACACCCTCATCAAGTTTGCTGACAACACAACAGTGTTAGGACTGATCATCGACGACGATGAGGCAGCCTATAGGGAGGAGGTCAGAGACCTGGCAGTGTGGTGCCAGGACTGCAACCTCTCCCTCATCTTCAACAAGACAAAATAGCTGATTGTGGACTATAGGAAATGGAGGAGCAAGCACACCCTCATCCACATCGATGGGGCTGTAGTGGAGCGGGTCAAGAGCTTGAAGTTCCTCGGTATCCACATCACAAAGGAATTAACATGGTCCAGACACACCCACACAGTTGTGAAGAAGGCATGACAGCTCCTCTTCGTTTGCAGGAGGCTGAAAAGATTTGTCATGGGCCCTCAGATTCTATCAGAAGTTCTACAGCTGCACCACTGAGAGCATCTTGATTAGCTGCATCACCGCTTAGTACTGCAACTGCAAGGTACCCGACCGCAAGGCGCTACAGAAGGTGGTGAGTACAGCCCAGTCATCACTGGGGCCAAGCTCCCTGCCATCCAGGACCTCTATACCAGGCTGTGTAAAAGGAAGCCCCAAAAGACTCCAGCCACCCAAGCCTTAGATTGTTCTCTTTGCTTCCGCAAGGCAAGCAGTACCGGAACATCAAGTCTGAAACTAACAGGCGCCTGAACAGCTTCTATCCTCAAGCCATCAGACTGCTAAATAGATAACAAAATGGCTACTATCTGCATTGACCCTTCTATTGTTATTTATGACTGTCTCTATGCACACTCACGCTCAAAATTCTACAAACACACACATTCATACTGACTCTACACACATGCAAACACTCGTATACAATCATCACGTACGCTGCTGTTACTCTGTTTATCATACCTTATCCCTATACATATTTCAAATAAAAATATTTGTCACAAATGTGCTGAGTACAACAGGTGTAGACCTTAAAGTGAAATTCTTACTTACAAGTCCTTAACCAACAATGCAGTATTATGAAAAATAAGTGTTAAGTAAAAAATACAGTACAAATAACAAATAATTAAAGAGCAGCAGTAAAATAACAGCAGTGAGGCTATATACAGGGGGTACCGGTACAATCTTAAATCGAACCCTACCACTCCAGTATCTCTACACATTGTAAATATGTTATTGGCACTGACCCTGGAACTGACCTTGTAAATAATTTACTTACATTCCCGTGTTCTTATTTCTCGTGTTTTTTGTTGTTGTTGTACTTGAATTTGTATTTTTTATGGTACTACTGATAATGATTACTGCATTGTTTGGAAAGAGCAAGCAAGAAAGGCATTTCACTGTACTAGTGCACGTGACAATAAAACTTGAAGTTAAGGGTTAGGGTTGAGCCAGCATGTGGACATGAATCTAAATTTAAGGTTAGGTTTAGGATTATAGTTGAGGCTAAGGTAAGGGTTGAGCCAGCATGTAGACATGGAGCTAGGTTTAGGGTTAGGATTAGAGTTGAGGCTAGGGTTAGGGTTGAGCCAGCATGTGGACATGGAGCTAGGTTTAGGGTTAGGATTAGAGTTGAGGCTAGGGTTAGGGTTGAGCCAGCATGTCGACATGGAGCTAGGGTTAGGTTTAGGATTATAGTTGAGGCTAAGGTAAGGGTTGAGCCAGCATGTGGACATGGTGTTAGGGTTAGGGTTGAGCCAGCATGTGGACATGGAGCTAGGGTTAGGGTTAGGTTTAGGATTATAGTTGAGGCTAAGGTAAGGGTTGAGCCAGCATGTGGACATGAATCTAAGTTTAGGGTTAGGTTTAGGAATATAGTTGAGGCTAGGGTAAGGGTTGAGCCAGCATGTGGACATGGAGCTAGGTTTAGGGTTAGGATTAGAGTTGAGGCTAAAGTAAGGATTGAGCCAGCATGTGGACATGGAGCTAGGTTTAGGGTTAGGATTAGAATTGAGGCTAAAGTAAGGGTTGAGCCAGCATGTGGACATGGAGCTAGGGTTAGGATTAGAGTTGAGGCTAGGGTAAGGGTTGAGCCAGCATGTGGACATGGTGCTAGGGTTAGGCTTACGGTTAGGGTTAGGGTTGAGCCAGAAGGTGGATATGAGGGCCTCCCGAGTGGCGCAGTGGACTCATGAGGCGGCACACAATTGGCCCAGCGTCATCCGGGTTAGGGGAGGGTTGCACTCTGACATGGTCGCCAGTTGTACGGTGTTTCCTCCGACACATTGGTGTGGCTGGCTTCTGGGTTAAGCGAGCAGTGTGTCAAGAAGCAGTGCAGTTTGTCAGGGTCATGTTTTTGAGGACACATGGCTCTCGACCTTTGCCTCTCCCTAGTCCTTATGGGAGTAGCAGTGATGGGACAAGACTGTAACTGCCAATTGGATAGCATAAAATTGGGGAATATGAAGGTAAGGGTCAGCTTTATTCACTTAATAATCTCACATTTTATTGAACAAACATTTAAATCATGAACTGCATTTCAGTTAATTCCTGAACAGACAAATAATATAATGGCAATGCAACCCTATGGGCCCTGGTCAAAAGTAGTGCACCAAATAGGGAATAGGGTGCCATTTGTGACGCAGTGTGTGCCAGCCAGTGTTAATATCCTGTGACACTCTGAGCCTAATGAGTGTGGGTCAAGAGGAGAGAACGGGAAGGGAGTCTATAAAGCCTTTAATATGGTTGTCAGGGATTAGGGCCTTAAATCCTCCAACACCCCTCAGCCCCAGACGCCCACTTAAACACACTGGTCACACTGATCAGCCTGCGTGCCAGCTTAAGGCCAGCCACCATCTCATCTGCCCGTTTTCTCATCCTCTTCTCCCTCCCCATATCTTCTTCTTTACCTCCTTCCCCTCTTCCTCTTTTCCCTGCTCCTCCTTCTCTTCTTTCCCTCTTCCCTCCCTCTCTTCTTTCCTCAGGTTATGGCGTCAAATACATAATTTCTTGTCTTTGCTGGTGCTGGTCACCCTCTTCTCCACCGCCGACTCTGTTGAAGGAAAACATCAGAAGGTGAAGTGTGTGTCTGTGTGTGTCACGTCTGTGATACATTAGGTGTTCATTTGGCACAGTGTGTGTGTGCATCAGGGGTTGCTAATTAACATTCCTAAGCCTTTATAAAGCTGTTGTCTCCCGAGACCTGAAAAGCTGAAAAAAGTGTTGAACGTACTACCTGCCCTATTTACCACCGGCCCTATTTATCGCATGCCCTATTTATCGCATGCCCTATTTACCGCCTGCCCTATTTACCACCTGCCCTATTTACCGCATGCCCTATTTACCGCATGCCCTATTTACCGCATGCCCTATTTACCGCATGCCCTATTTACCGCATGCCCTATTTACCGCATGCCCTATTTTCCACCTGTCCTATTTTCCACCGGCCCTATTTACCACCGGCCCTATTTACCACCGGCCCTATTTAATCAGTACATTGGCTGTACCACATGAACAGCTAAAGTACTGATTACACACACACAGATCTTACCAAATGAACAGCTAATATACCACAGTAAAAGTGTCTCCAGAGACCCAGACAGAATTGCTTTAAAGCTGTAGCACAAAAATATATTATAGTCCATGTTAAACTCCTAAACTCTAGTCCTAATGTGTTACGTCATTAATTCTTGGTAACCCTGAAAACAATTGGACATGGCTGGCACTTCCCACCCAGGCTTTTTAATAGACCATGAGAGACGCTGCTGGTGCTTATCATGTATATATATTTTTCCTGTGTTCACTTGGGTTTTCTGGGAAATGAGTTCGGTGCCAAAAAAACTCCAGTGTTCCCGTAATCTACAACATCACGGGCTCTTCCTGAAAACAACCCGTTTGCCCATGCTTGAGGTGGTGTTTGGTCTATATAGTGTACTATCAATGGAGTGAGGGATGGAGGGAGAGATGGGCGGGGGAAGAGAGAGAGTTGTGCAAGAGCTGACTTCCTTGTTGAAGAACAATTATTCTGCTCTTCTTTTTGTCTGTGTTGTTCTGAATCTGAACACTCCTACCCTATGGGCTTGTCCTCAAACTCTCAACAACAGGCACTAACTGATATTCTCTCACTTTTGCTCTCTCTGCCTCTCTTTCTCTCTCTCACTTGCCCTCTCTCACCCCTGCCACTCTCTGCTTCGCCTCTCTCTATCACTTGCCCTCTCTCACCATCTCTGACCCTCTCTCCCTCCCTCACTCTCTCATTTGCCATCTCTCACCCTCTCTGCCCCTCTCCCTCCCTCACTCTCTCTCTCTTACCCTCTCCCCACTGCTCCCCCTCTCTTTCTGTGGCGCACTTTCACTTTCTGCCTTGTTTACCTTCTCTCACTCTTGGCCCTCCCTCCTTTCTCTAGAACAGAGTAGGGTGCACACAGTCCACACGCTCAACCTCCTACTGTCTCTCCTACTTCGTTTTTCTCTCACTCTGCCTGAGTCTCCCATGGCTGACTGTCTCTCTGTCTTCAGTGAAGCTGGCGCTGTCTCTCTGTCTGTGTGTCTGTCCCCTGTGTGCAGCACATGTTGAAGAGCTTCATGTGGTGTGCCTACTGGGTAGGCTTGGGTAACCTGTCCTCTGTGGGACTGGGGACCGGCATGCACACCTTCCTCCTGTACCTGGTAAGAACTCTCATTTACCATGCAACTACACCTTTCCACAATGGTCAGAGATAGCCTCAGAACACTGTTATATACCATGCAAATGCATGTTCATTTTCAAAAAGAGAGAGCCGTACGACAATTTCATACCATAGAAATGCCTGCTGACGCTCAGATTGCAGCTAGCCTATAAACACTTTCATATACCATCTAAATCCTTGTTACTTCTCAGGTTGAAATATCCTGTTTGTATGATGTTACTTAGTCAGTCCCACTGCGTATGTCTGTCTCAAACTCGGTATTGATGTTTTGTGAGTTGCTGCTAAGAGAGTTGTAATAGGAAGTTGGAACATCACTAAAAGTTCAAGGAGATTCCCTGTGTCTCAGAGGGTAGTGTGTGTTTTTGTGTGCATGCGTGCTGGCGTGCATCACTGCATGCATTTGTGTGTTAGGTGTATGCGTGTGTGTGTAGAACACTGTGTTGTTAAGTTTCCCTCAGTGAATAGGCACACACTGTGGCGGAAAGGCGGGTAGCAGTAGTGTTTTGACAGGCAGTCCAAGAAATAATGAGCGCACTCAATGACCCCGCTGACTGAGTGCATGCAAGGATAGCCAACCTCTTGCCTCCCTTTTTCTCTTTTTCTTATCGCTCTCTTTTTTCTTTCTCTTTCCACCTCTGCTCTCGCTCACTTTTCTTCTCTCTCTCTCTCTTTTCTCTCTCTTTTCTCTCTCATTCCACCCTCTTCACTCCCTCCTCTCCCTGTTTTGAGCAGCAGTGCGGAGTGGAAAAATGGGGGCTGGCTGGCTCAAGATCTGGGCTCCCAAACATCTGGTAGTCTTTACAGCTTGTTCTGAGAGCATTATTAACACTTAGCCACCCATCTGTCATTTGGGAGCAGCGCAGTCACAGTCCCATTGCATTGCCCAGTGGAGCTGAACTGGAAACTGTCCTCCATTCTGTGTCATGGAGAGCACACTCAAATGTCATTTGAGACGTTTTTATATTCAAATTTTTGTTGGGTGACCTGACTTCCTTTCCAAGATGCCTGTCTGTTTCAAAAGAGGACGTCGCCATCTTATGGCCTTATTGATGGATCAGTAGATTTTCAGTGCTGTTTGAGGAATCCGTTCAAGTTTCCTGCTTTTGAATGTGGAGCTGATTGAGACAGCTGGATTTATGGGGGCTATTGCAGGGGATGAATTGAGTCATTGTGAGTTTGTGCTCCCCTACCCACAGAGGCCTCGGTAGAACCATAGATTTATGGTTAGAACACTGCTCCTTCTCTAATCTATCTTGTTCATGTTCACTTCTACAGGAAATGTTCACTACTACAGGAAACCATATGAATGTTTGTTATGATTTGATGGTTGCAGCGACTTGTTTATAGAAACGTTTGTGGTCATACGCACATCCTTAAAAATGTATGTGCTGGGCTAATAAAGAATACTTGTAAAGAACCGGAAGGCTCGCACTCTGTTTATGCTTCTCCAATTCACCGCTTTATTGTCAACGTGACTTGTTTCCTCTTTCAAGATACGGTCCTTCTTCTTCAACTTTGGTTGATGCAGCTTTCATGCTTGGGTTGAGGGGGTTCACTGTGAACCCATGCCCTTTACCTTCTGTAAGCAGTAGATGGCGACATTTGTCAGTGAATGTGAGTCAGACGCTGCATGCAATGTATGTAGCTGTACTGGCCATGTTCGAGAGGATCAAAACTGTAATGTATCATGGGTAAATTGTGACTGATTGATCTACAAATAATAATGATTAGGTATTTATGATGCAAGGTACATTGCAGATCACTCAGTTGACAGTCGCCTGCACTGTTGGCTGCGATGTTAAACAAGCTCACCCAGCAAACCAAAATTGGTTAGGTCATGCAAATGTACTCATAACACACAAACTGTCCCGTTGATGATAATTATAGAATGTTTGTATAAAACATTTGCCTGATGTTGCAAGAATGTTCCTCAAACAATTGTCATCTGTTCTTCAAAGGTTCCCAGAATGTTTCATTAGGGTGTGGGAACAGTCTGGTGAGAATATTGTGGGCACATCACAAAAGATATGTTCCCGAAACACAAAAACTGTCCAGTTGTGCAGATGATTCTACAATATTTATTTAGGGTGCAAAAAACACCTGATGTCACACGGATGTTCCCAGAATAACATTTAATCTGTTCTTTAGAGGTGCCAAGAATGTTTCATTAGGCTGTGGGAACATTGTGTGTGTATATGACGAGAGAGGTTCCCAAAACACAAAATATGCTCAGTTGTGATGACATTCCTATAATGTATGAATGTTGTCAGAACACCTGGTCTAACTTCTTTAAAGGTTCCAAGAATATTATATTAATTCATGGGAGTTGTCTGGGATGTTGCACGAATATTCCCACAGAACATTCCCACAATGTTCCACAATTTACAGATAAGTCAGTTTATATGACGTTCATAGCCTATTTATTTTAGGTTTGACATATTCAATATACATTTGATCTTGTCTTTGAGGTCCTCAGAAACATGTCAAGACCATTTAGAAAATTGTAGATTTCATTTTTACCTAATATTACCACAACATTCTCAGCATGCAAATGTGTAGCTCTTAAAGCAGATTGGAATACATCCCCATTATATTTCTCTCCAGGTTTAATGGACTTTCTAGGGAGTTATTCCTAGCCACCGTGCCTTCACACCTGCATTGCTTGCTGTTTGGGGTTTTAGGCTGGGTTTCTGTATAGCACTTTGAGATATCAGCTGATATACGAAGGGCTATATAATTACATTTGATTTGATTTTTTATTCACATTTGAAGGTGATATAGAGAGACACATTTTAATTCATAGGACATTTGAACAGCATTTAATCATACAAACACAACTATATTTTTTTACACTTCAAAAGTTGACAATCTGCACCGTTTGGTTCCCAAGCCAGGTTTTTTTATCCTCTGCACCACCAGGAAAGCTCTCGTTTTTTTCACTATATAGCCATGGCAGTATGAAATCAGGAATTCCATGCATCCTTTTTAGTCTTCTTAGACATAACTGACCCGGGGAAATAATGGTAACTGGGTTATTCACCACCACTTCACCCATCCTCTTTATATGCTGCGTACATCTGGGCTCATATTTACAAGGTATCCAAGACTACGAGTGCTGATCTTGGATCACTTTTGCTTTTCAGATCATGAAAAATTATTTAACCTTTATTTTACTAGGCAAGTCAGTTAAGAACAAATTCTTATTTACAATGACGGCCTACACCGGCCAAACCCGGACAACGCTGGGCCAATTGTGGGACTCTCAATCACTGCCAGTTGTGATACAGCCTGGAATCGAACCAGGGTGTCTGTAGTGATGCCTCAAGCACTGAGGCGTCACTACAGACCACTGTGCCACTCAGGAGCAGCGGTCCGGAGTGAAAAATAAGACGGGACAATATTAAGCTTTTCAAAGTAGGACTTCCATTGGGTGTGTTTTGTTATAGTTGAACAGTTTTATTTCAATTCTGCATTTCTGACTGTCTTTATTTCGTCCAGATTTATAAATCCATTCTTTATTTTTGGTTTATTATGTCTGAGCCTCATTCCCCCCCACCTTAAAAAAATATATATATATGTATTCTTTTTTTACAGAAACATGGATAAGGAATTTGTGGGATTGAACCTGAAATCTTCAACTCTACAGTCAGATCATTAATCCTCTGCATTACCAGGCGATAACAATGCTATTGTGTTTTTTTTACAATATTCGACCCCCAAATCAGGACAAAATGTTCCCATCCTCTTCATATACTGTGTACTAGTAATACTGTGTACTAGTAACACTGTATTTTAGGTGTAAAAAATATGTTTGTGTTTGTATAATTATCAGCTGATCAAAAGTCCTATGAATGAAATTAAAATGGCATGTGTGTCTATAACCTTCTAGTGGGCCTATAATACAGTCCTCAAATGCAAATCGCCATTAAATCTGGAGAGAAACATAATGTGGATGTGTTCCAATTTGCATTCTTATGCTTTGAAAGAGCTACACATTTGCATGCTGAGAATGCTGTGGTAATATTAGGTAAAACATAAATATAACATTTTCAAAATGTTATTGAATTGTTCTAAGGACCTCCAAGACAAGGTAAAATGAACATCAATGGAATATTATGTTAAACCTAAAACGGATATGCTATGAACGTCATAACTGACTTATTTGGAAATTGTGGAACATTTACGCAACATTGTGGGAATGTTCTGTGCAACCTTTACAAAAATCACAAGAATATTCTTTCAACATGTCCTGTGCAACTTCAACATTTTTAATAACGTCATCACAACTGAGCATATTTTGTGTTTTGGGAACCTATAGTGCATTCGGAACGTATTCAGACCCCTTGACTATTTCCACATTTTTGTTACGTAACAGCCTTGTTCTAAAATGGATTAAATAAATAAAATCATTGATCTACACACACTACCCCATAATGACAAAACAAATACCTTATTTAAATAAGTATTCAGACCCTTTGCTATGAGACTTGAAATTGAGCTCAGGTGCATCCTGTTTCCATTGATCATCCTTGAGATAATTCTACAAGTTGATTGGAGTCCACCTGTGGTAAATTGATTGGACATGATTTGGAAAGGCACACACCTGTCTATATAAGGTCCCACAGTTGACATTACCAAGCAGAAACCAAGCCATGAGCTCGAAGGAATTGTGTGGAGCGCTCCGAGACAGGATTTGTGTCGAGGCACAGATCTGGGGAAGAGTATCAAAAATGAATGGGAGAAACTCCCCAAATACAGGTGTGCCAAGCTTGAAGCGTCATACTCAAGAAGACTTGATACTGTAGTCACTCCAAAAGATGCTTCAACAAATGACTGAGTAAAGGGTCTGAATACTTATTTAAATGTTATTTCAGTTTTAGTATTTATTATTTTTTAGCAAAAATGTAAAAAAAAATGTTTTTGCTTTGTCATTATGGGGTTTTGTGTGTAGATTGATGAGGGGAAAAAACGATTTAGTCCATTTTAGAATCTGAATACTTTCCGAATGCACTGTATCTCTTGTAACGTATCCACACTGTTCCCACAACCTAATAAAATGTTATGGGAACCTTTAAAGAACTCTGAAAGGCTGTGACGTCAACATTCTTGCAACATCAAAGCAATGTTTTTTTGCACCCTGATATAAAGATTATCTGAATGTCAGTACAACTGGACAGTTTTTTTAGTGTTTTGGGAACCTATCTCTTGTCCTATCCCCACACAATCCACACAACCTAAAACATTCTGGGAACCTTTTAAAGAATAGATTAAATGTGTTCTTGGAATGTTTTTGCAACATCAGGTGAATGTTTTTTTGCACTTTAAAAGAAACATTGTAGAATCATCTGAATAACTGAACCATTTTTGTGTTTTGGGACATATATTTTGTGATGTCCCCACAATGTTTCCACCAGACTGTTTCCACAACCTAATGAAACATTCTGGGAACTTTTTAAAGAACATCAGGCGAATGTTTTAAACGAACATTGTAAAATCATCAGCACAACTGGACAGTTTTTGTGTTATGAGAACATTTGCTGCAACCTATCAAATGTTGTAGGAACTTTCACAGAACCAATTTTGGTTTGCTGGGAAAACATTACTGGTACATTGTCTTATTACCTGAACACTTTTGGGGAATGTTCTGTGGTGGTTGTTACAGATGTGTCCACAACATTTTGTTGAATGTTAGCAGAAAATTCTAAACACTAAGTAGAATTTATTGGGAATCCTAGCTAATGTCCTGGAAAGGTTCCCAGTTTGCTGGGCATTCTCTCCTTTAGGAGGTAATGCTGCGTTCACATGCTATTGGAAACCTAGGCCTAAAATTAAGGGAAGTTATTTGCGTGAAGCTTCATAGTGGTTGATTATGATACTTTCAAGTGGGATACTCAGAGCTCATGTTTCTACGAGTTTATAAGTATGACAATTCGGAGTTTCCTAGTTCCGACTAGCACGTGAATGCAGCATAAGACCATTTGAGTTATAGCATTCCTATAGGAAGTCACTGAGAGGTCATCAACCAGAGCATCCTGTGGACATAAAAGGCTCTGCTTATGAGGCGTCCTGTGACTGAGTGTCATCATGGGACACATTCATTCACTACTCTGGTGTCAGCAAGCATGTGACTATTTCACTACATGAGTATTGTCATGTGACTTTCACTTCCTTTGTCTGACATAGTGGAGTGAGATATGTGTGTGTGTTATAGAAGGTTGTCTTTTTTAGTGACTTTAGTCATCACTGTCTGAAATGTACAGAATGTTGCATTCTCCTGAACACTGCTGATTCCAAATATTCCGGTAGTATGTAATACCATCAGCACCCAGCATAGGGAGGTAGAGTCAATGCTGATGATGTCCTGACTCCACTTCATTGTCCGAGTGAGTCAGACTCTTGTTCACTGACATTGGCAATTGCTGCACTTGTCTCCTTTTGTGTTTGTGTCACAGTGAGACTGAGAGAGAATGAGTATACACTACCATTCAAAATATTGGGGTCGCTTAGAAATGTCTTTGTTTTCCATGAATACATACATGAAATAAGTCACAAAATGAATAGGAAATATAGTCAAGACGTTGACAAGGTTATAAATAATGTTTGTCAATTGAATTAACAATTGTGTCCTTCAAACTTTGTTTTCGTCAAAGAATCCTCCATTTGCAGCAATTACAGCCTTGCAGACCTTTTGGCATTCTAGTTGTCAATTTGTTGAGGTAATCTGAAGAGATTTTACCCCATGCTTCCTGAAGCACCTCCCACAAATTGGATTGGCTTGATGGGCACTTATGTACCATACGGTCAAGCTGCTCCCACAACAGCTCAATAGGGATGAGATCCGGTGACTGTGCTGGCCACTCCATTATAGACATAATACCAGATGACTTCTTCCCTAAATAGTTTGCGCATAGTTTGGAGCTGTACTTTGGATCATTGTCCTGTTGTAGGAGGAAACTGGCTCCAATTAAGCGCCGTCCACAGGGTATGGCATGGAGTTGCAAAATGGAGTGATAACCTTCCTTCTTCAAGATCTCTTTTACCCTGTACAAATCTCCCACTTTACCACCACCAAAGCACTCCCAGACCATCACAGTGCCTCCACCATGCACTGACAGATGGCGTCAAGCATCTTTTCATTTTTTTCTGGATCTCACAAATGTTCTTCTTTGTGATCCGAACACCTCAGATTCATTTGTCCATAACACTTTCTTCAAATCTTCCTCTGTCCCGCATCTGTGTTCTTTTGCCCATCTTAATCTTTTCTTTTTATTGGCCCCTCTGACATATGGCTTTTTCTTTGCAACGCTGCCTAGAAGGCCAGCATCCCAGAGTCACCTCTTCACTGTTGACTCACAATGGATTAGTTTAGTAATTTCTCAGAACAAGAATAGACTGATGAGTTTCAGAAGAAAGTTCTTTGTGTCTGGCCATTTTGAGCCTGTAATCGAACCCACAAATGCTGATGCTCCAGATAGCTCCAGATACTCAACTAGTCTAAAGAAGGCCAGTTTAATTGCTTTTTTAATCAGGACAACAGTTTTCAGCTGTGCTAACATAATTGCAAAAGGGTTTTCTAGTGATCAATTAGCCTTTTAAAATGATCAACTTGGATTAGGTAACACAACATGCCATTGGAACACAGGAGTGATGGTTGCTGATAATGGGCCTCTGAACGCCTATGTAGATATTACTTTAAAAAATCTGCCATTTCCAGCTACAATAGTCATTTACAACATTGTCTACACTCTATTTCTGATCAATTTGATGTTATTTTAATGGACACAAAATGTGCTTTTCTTTCAAAAACAAAGACACTTCTAAGTGACCCCAAACTTTTGAACGGTAATGTACATGGACACGACTGGCTGTTGGAGAAAAACACACATGCACAGACACACACCTCTTCTGCCTTCGGTTGGAGTGGACTCATGATTCACCAAGCTTCTTAGAGGGAGACGGTAACTGCTCTTGAAAACAATAGAGTTGTCAATGCATCTCAAAACCAGAGGGTAGATCTGATTTCAAGGTTAGGCAGAGAGGCTGTGATGACTATAGTTCTCCTAGTGTGTGTATGTGTTTAGTTTCAGCTCAGACACATGACTCAGCACTCCTGCTTCTGGCCCATCTGCTCCGGCAACACAGGCCTTTATTTCCAGCCTGTCTCCTCTTTACCAACACTCTCTACCCCTCCACCCACACAGCGGGCACAGCTCTCACAGCAAGGGCCTGGGGTGGGGTGGGGGGGTCTATCCCTCTGCTCTCTGTCTCTCCCTCTGCTCTCTGTCTCTCCCTGTGCCAGGCCACGTGAGAAGGGGAGGCAGGGATGAAGGAAGGGGGAGGGTGAGAGTCGCTGTGACTTGCTGAGGCGTGGTTCCCCAATAGCTGGATCTCGGACACAACAGTCTCCACTCCCAGGGGCTTTAGGTTCCAGAATACACACATCCTACAGACAGATCTACGTCTTTGTACTATACCTGAGCCCTCAGCAACTACGATGATGATGATGATGATGAAGACTATGAGGGATTGCCCTCTCGTCACAGCATCCAGAGCAGTTTTTGTGTGTGTTTGTGATGTCCTCCTAAATCATGGAAGATTCTATTGTGTGTTTTCTAGTGTCAACCACGGATGATGTGTCAGTATACCATTTAAATCCAGTTTTAATGGGCCTGGAATGGATGACTGAGACTTGGGGAAATCTAGGCGAAGCTGTAAATAGTTTTGATGAGAGCTCATTTGAGTCATCCACCATTAAATTGCATTCAGTAATGGCTGTTGTCATTAAGTAATTATGGGCAGCTTAGAAAATTGCTGTGATTAACAGTAAATCAACAGCAACAATGTATTCAAAAAACCGTTATATTCCAAGTCTAACACATTTGTGTTTGGATAAATGCAACCAGGCCAGGGTAGTCCCAATCCCACCCACCCTCTCGCCGCTATTTCTGAGACTCGTCCTTTTTGTGTGTGTGTGGGGGGGGTCATTCCACCAATTGGGTGCCTTGTGAGTAGTGTAACTTGATTTCACCTCATTTTAACAATCTGTCATGAAGAGCACGTGTTCAACTTCATAAAAACAAGTTTTCCCATCTCGAGGTTAAATTTAAAAAATACTGTGGTAATACTATTAAGTGCCAAATAAAGTAACAGGGTTGCCGATTTTAAACAGCCTTAAATCCCCATATGACAGGGGGAATAAAAGTTTGTTGTGTGCAACAGGGAGGGGCAATTTTTAAAGTAAGCTTCACAAAAAATAAATAATTGTTAAAACATTTCTAGCCTGTCTGTCTGTGGGTTACATGTTATGTTCGACCCGTTCACCTTTCCACCACAAAACACCAGAACATGGCCAAAAGGAGTAAAACTAGCTCATCTGCTTTTACACTATGGTTAGACTGTTAGATGTCTAATATTTCTTTAGAACATCTCATTTGTCACCACATGTTTCACCACATTAAAATGAGAGTTCAGTTCACGTAACAGGGTTGACCTGAACATGAGGGACAGAAATCACTAATCACATGAAATCAATATTAATTTCCAGAAATGACTTTGTTGAAGCAAAAAAAATAACTGAGGTGTTATAATGATGGTGAAACTTGGAGACATTTTGGGATTAAGTGGATTCAAATCTTCCTGGAAGTCACCGAGGGTGCACAAAGGGACATGTCAAAATGCTGCGCTAGGGGCACTTTATTAAATTATCCATGTGGTCTATATTAAAGGGCACTTCAATTACAGCAAGCTTTGATGCACAATTTCTACTTATCAAAGGGACGCAAAAGGCACTCATTTCGTGGGAACGACCTGTGTGTGCGCGCTCTTTATGACAATCACCATAATGGCAGCTAAACCTCCAGAAAATGCTATCTGTTACATGGGATAATAAAAACACTTGTTTTGTATCTTGTCTAAGCAGTGTGATTTACCATGTCTTATCTTTCAGAAGTAACCCAATGGATTGGCTAACTAAAGGATACATTCTGTAGTTTTCTATATCCAGCCTCGCGTAGGATTGTCTAAATTACACGTTGTCGAAAGGTTTGCATAGCATATACAGATTTCCCCTGAAATTAAGTTTTACTGTTGGTAATTATGATGACCAACACAGCTGAAATTAACGACAACTGTCTCAGAGCACGCCAACCAAGATCTGCAGTATCTTTCCACTCAGTTGTATCAGTGCTGGACTATTGTCTAGTTAAGCCGGGTGTACAATACGCAATTTGTGCCCTGATTTAGCTCCCCAAACAAGTTTTTGAGATCGGAGGCAAAATCTCCAGGGGGTCAGAGACGCAATCTGAGGGCTATCGATCCCATCCAGACGTCCCAAAATTGTCAAACATGTTTGATTTTATCAGCACAATCTGCAGTGCTCTTGTAGTGTGAGATATGCAACGACAACATTTGAGAACGCTGATCAGCAATAGCCAATGAGAGCTCGCCAGAGAAGAAGCCAGTGAGATTACATTTTATCTCATCGACCCAGAATGTGTGTAGACTCTCGAACAGGAGCGACGACTACATTTGTACTTGCCGAAGTGTCAAATCGTTACAGCTCTGACAAGCTCTTTACACACAATGTTATTCAATTCAAAATGTATTGGCAAGGTATTTCACCTCTGTATGGCAAACGTGGATATCTGACTGAAAACGTTTGATGCTGCTTTGAGCCACACCTCGTTCTAGCTATCTAATCACATCCTTGTTTTTGTGAGACAGCGTGGTATTGAGAATCCTCATGACCAAGTGAAGAATCTTGTAGTGTGTGACCCTGTGTCTGTGCCACATCGTTTAGTGTGCACACCACTACGCTGGCAAGACGGTCGTTTTAATGGGAGAGGCTCAGCGACGTTTCGATTTTAAAAGTTGTGTAGTGTCTGCCCGGCATTAGAAGTTTTGATGACTATCAACATTTATGTACGCAGTTATTCACATTCATCCAGAGAAACAAAGTTCACATGACCAGACTCCATTACAACCTCACTGACACTTCCTCTGAAACACACACACACACACACACACACATACACACACACACACACACACACACACACACACACACACACACACACACACACACACACACACACACACACACACACACACACAGTTGTTGTCCAGTCCCAGAGACTCAGTGTAACTTAAGGCAGTGCAGTAGTTGTGTGGCTCTGTGGCTGACAAGTTATCTGTACATACCTGCCTATAGTCAGGGCAGGGGCCAGGTGGCTGACCGCTGGCCAACCCTCCAAACACGTCAGAACACAGTGCAACACGATAGAGCCCCCCCTGGATCTTTGTGTCAGTGAGCTGTGAGTCACGGCCCTGTGTCTGCTATCTGCCGGCTCACTGAAACCACATCTTAGTAGTGGATGAGTGGCGGGGGGGGGGAGGGGGGGGGTTAATTAAATAGGAGTGGGAGGGCTACACAGACACACACATACTTGTGGTGGAGGGGAGTGCTCTGACAGGTGTGTGTGTGTGTGTGTGTGTGTGTGTGTGTGTGTGTGCGCACGTTTGCATGCTTACTCTCTGTGTCAAAGGTGGCAGAGGAAACCTGTGGCTGTCCATCTATTTTCTGGTGTCAGAACTGGTGCTTTGTTTGTTGCCTTTGTGCTGTAGTGACACACCAAGATCATGTTCAAACCCCTTTGTAAACCTTCCTGTCACCTGACTTCACAATCCTTTTCAATGTCACTTCATCCATTGGCACATTTGAAATAGATCTTTAGTTCAATTCAAATGGATCTAAGTCTATTTGAAGCAATTGGCCTACTGTATTTATTTTGAGCTGCGTAGTAGTGGGCTTTAGAACTGAATCTGGTCTTTGATCCAAACCTACTAAAAAGCTGCATTAGTTACAGAATTATAAAGCTGACATGACTGTGCTGGTCTGATCAGGCGTTTCACGCCCCCAGAGGTGGTGGCAGTTTCAGGGTTAATGTGTGCCACAGCTGCTCTGGGGGCTATTGTCCAACCAAACGGTAGTAAGCCTCAATGGAAAACCGGGCACAAAAGCGTGTGTGTTTCTGAAGGGCATAAACAAGAGGCACAAATGTCTTCATTCATCTGTTGATTCATTCATTCATTCATTGCTGCTCAGCACAGGTTGGCTTGTTTTGGCTGGTTTGTAGCTTGTTCTTTAGATGTTTGGGGCTGCTGGTGAACGATGCAGGTACGATCAAAGTGACATTGGACTAGCGCACTTGCAGTCTTTTGGGTGTCTAGCTTGAGTCTGCTGCTTGGGAAAACATCTTGTGACTTACTCCTATAGTCCCATCAAAGCGGCATGCCAGAGAGATGAGTAAATAAGAACACTAGTTTAGTGTGTGTGTGCGTGCGTGCGTGCGTGTGTTTTAGAACTGCTGAATCACACTCGCAACAATTTCAATCTCACAACTCAGTCATCTGAGGCATGTGGCTGAGTATGTCTACCAGCCTCTCCTTAACTGGACAGAGAAGGAACAGGAGCATTGTTAACACCAAACACAACAGCCTCTCACTGTGAAAGAAAGCCACACAGCCAGTCCCCATCAGAGGAAGGAAGCCATGCTAGACCAGAGTGGGGTTCGTCAGTGTGTAACCCTTCTGGAATGGCAGAATCACGGCTACCACAGGAGGCCAAACCCAACCAGACCAGACCTGATAGTTTGAACCAACCAGAGGAGCTGAGAAAATCCGAGCACAGGCAGTAGTTCATTTGGTTAGCATGATGCTGGGAGGGTCTTAAACTGCATGGAAATGAGGAATTCTACAGAAGTGGTGTAAATTGTTGTTGTCCCCCCCCCCCCAAAAAAATTAATTCAATCCAAGTCAATAACCAACATATTGTTAATTAACATAGTAAGAAGTCATCACCTATTTCTATTGAGGGTTGGCTGTCCCAAACCCTGACTTCATGTTTGAAAATAAAGCAATTTCTTTATACTATTATTAACATCTTGTTGTTCTATATTATTACATTGAAATACAGTCTACTGATCTAATTAATGGTTTTATTTGTTTTTAAACATATTTCTCAAAAAATATGCTGTCCCACCTTTTGTCACTACCAAAACACACATTAAATTAAAAATATATATTTTTGATTTAACCTTTATTTAACTAGGAAAGTCAGTTAAGAACAAATTCTTATTTACAATGATGGCCTACACCGGCCAAAGCCAGACAACGCTGGGCCAATTGTGCACTACCCTATGGGACTCCCAATCACAGACGGTTGTGATACAGCCTGGATTCGAACAGTCTAAGCACTGAGATGCAGTACTTTAGACCGCTGCGCCACTCGGGACCCCTAATATGAATGTGTCTTAAGTCACACCCCTACCAATATCACCAGGTGATGGGATTGCACCCCTCTCCAGCATGGCTCTTCTGTACTGTACTCAAGTTTGCTCTACATAAGTTTCTTACAATTGAAGAAAGGGCCCATGGATTCTTGATCTAATGACCTCGTGGTCCCAACTCACTGGTTCTGGGGGGTGGATCTTGGGACCAATGTCCTGGTATAAATTTTGGTCTTCTCTCCTGGATATAACCTTAATCGTTGGTTTGCAAGCTGCCACCCCCGTGGCAACTGCTTCACAGTTGGGATGGTGTTCTTCGGCTTGCAAGCCTCCCGCTTTTTCCTCCATAACAATGGTCATTATGGCCAAGCAGTTCTATTTTTGTTTCATCAGACCAGAGGACATTTCTCCAAAAAGTACGATCTTTGTCCCCATGTGCAGTTGCAAACCGTAGTCTGGCTTTTTTTAATGGTGGTTTTGGAACAATGGCTTCTTCCTTGCTAAGTGGCCTTTCAGGTTATGTCGATATAGGACTCGTTTTACTGTGGATATATTTTTGTACCTGTTTTCTCCAGCATCTTCACAAGGTCCTTTGCTGTTGTTCTGGGATTGATTTTCGTTTTTCGCACCACGATTTTGTAGCACTTTCAGAACATCAGCTGTCTGGATTTGGGTGAAGGAGAGGTGGGGGCTTGGGCAAGTTGCTGGGGGTGCTGGGATTTTGGCTGGGGTAGGGGTAGCCAGATGGAAAGCATGGCCAGCCGTAGAAAAATGCTTTTTGAAATGATTGATTATCGTAGATTTATCGGTGGTGACAATGTTTCCCATCCTCAGTGCAGTGGGCAGCTGGGAGGAGGTGCTCTTATTTTCCATGGACTTTACAGTGTCCCAAAACTTTTTGGAATTTGTGCTACAGGATGCAAATGTCTGTTTGAAAGCTAGCCTTAGCTTTCCTAACTGACTGAGTATATTGGTTCCTGACTTCCCTGAAAAGTTGCATATCGCGGGGGCTATTCGATGCTAATGCAGAATGCCACAGGATGTTTTTGTGCTTGTCAAGGCAGGCACCTTGGGGAAACGACAGAAAGTGTAAGCTCATTCCTGGCCCATTCACAGCCATATAAGGAGACATTGGAACACAGCGCCTTCAAAATCTGGGGCACTTCCTGTTTGAAATTTCATCTTGGTTTCGCCTGTAGCATCAGTTCTGTGGCACTCACAGACAATATCTTTGCAGTTTTGGAAACGTCAGAGTGTTTTCTTTCCAAAGCTGTCAATTATATGCATAGTCGAGCATCTTTTCGTGACAAAAAAATTTTTTTATCCAAAAATTAAAAGAGCGCCCCCTATATCTAAGAAGTTAACTGACTTGCCTAGTTAAATAAAGGTGTAAACATTTTGTTAGTGTTTTTCTTATTCAGAAACATGAAATACTGTCTCATACGTTTATACTGTCAAAAATGTGAAAAATACTGTGATATATTTTGGCCATATCGCCCAGTGAAAAATGTCAGCGTGGAGTCATAAACTATAATAATAAATATGCTGTATCACTCTGCATTTTGTGACAGGGCAGGCACTTTGTTGATTCTTGATGTTCAGTTGTAGAACGTCATCTGTGTTTAGAAGTTTTCTTCCACTTTGACATTAGAGTATTTTGTGTAGATCGTTGACCAAAAATGGCAATTAAATCCATTTGAATCCTACTTTATAACAAAACAGAATGTGGAAAGTCGAGGGGTGTAAATACTTTATGGCTCTTGGTCAAAAGGCTTGAGCAATATACCACATTACTTCTTACTAGTAATACATTTCTAGTTTTATAACCATTACAAAGCATGCTCATCCATTTTTGGTGTTGTTATTGGCAAACATTTTCTTCTCTCATTCAGGTTGCCAAAACGTTTTGGAATTTGTGCTACAGGATGCAAATGTCTGTTTGAAAGCTAGCCTTAGCTTTCCTAACTGACTGAGTATATTGGTTCCTGACTTCCCTGAAAAGTTGCATATCGCGGGGGCTATTCGATGCTAATGCAGAATGCCACAGGATGTTTTTGTGCTTGTCAAGTCTGGGGTGAACCATGGGCTATATCTGTTCTTAGTTCTACATTTTTTTGAGTGGGGAATGCTTATTTAAGATGTAGAAGAAATCACTTTTTAAAGAGCAACCAGGCATCCTCGACTGACGGGATGAGGTCAATATCCTTCCAGAATACCCGGGTCAATTAGAAAGGCCTGCTCGCTGAAGTGTTTTAGTGAGCGGTTGACAGTGACTGGTGGTCGTTTGACCGCGGACCCATTACGCACATAGGCAATGAGGCAATGAACGCTGAGATCCTGGTTGAAGATATCAGAGGTGTATTTAGAGGGCAAGCTGGTCAGGAGGATATCTATGAAGGTGCCCATGGTTACGGATTTAGGGTTGTACCTGGTAGGTTCCTTGATAATTTGTGTGAGATTGAGGGTATTTAACTTAGATTGTAGGACAGCCAGGGTGTTCAGTTTAGGTCACCTAACAGTACGAACTCTGAAGATAGATGGGGGGGCAATCAATTCACATATGGTGTCCAGGGCACAGCTGGGGGCTGAAGGGTATCTATAACAAGCGGCAACAGTGAGAGACTTATTTCTGGAAAGGTGGATTTTTAAAAGTAGAAGCTTGAATTGTTTGGGCACAGACCTGTATAAGTATGACAGAACTCTGCAGGCTATCTCTACAGTAGATTACAACTCCACCCCCTTCTTGTGGCAAAAGGTCACAAATATTGCTGATATGATTGCACACTTTGGTATTTCACCCAACAGATGGGAGTTTATCAAAATTTGGATTTATTTTCTAATTCTCTGTGGGTCTGTGTAATCTGAGGGAAATATGTGTCTCTAATATGGTCATACATTTGGTAGGAGGTTAGGAAATGCATCTCAGTTTCCACCTCATTTTGTGGGAAGTGTGCACATAGCCTGTCTGCTCTTGAGAGCCAGGTCTGCCTTTCTCAATAGCAAAGCTATACTCAGTGAATCTGTACATAGCTTTCAAAGCTTTCCTTAATTTCGTGTCAGTCACAGTGGTCTGGAATTCTGCCACTGTGACCAAATAGCTAGTTTGCCTAGTTTTTTTGTTAATTATATCCAATGTGTCAAGTAATTATATTTTTGTTTTCTTATGATATGGTCAAATTGTGTTGTTGTCCTGGGGCTCTGTGGGGTCTGTTTGTGTTTGTGAACAGAGCCCCAGGACCAGCTAGCTTAGGGGACTCTTCTCCAGTTTCAGGTGATGGATTTGTTATGGAAAGTTTGGGAATTGCTTCCTTTTTGGTGGTTGTAGAATTTTGAACAGCTCTGTATTTTGATAATTAGCGGGTATCGGCCTAATTCTGCTCTGCGTGCATTTGGTAAAAAGCCAATTTGACATTTGCTCAGTACATTGTTTTCGCTGAGGAAATATGAGTCTGCTGTTAATGATAATGCAGAGGATTTTCTCAAGGTTGCTGTTGACGCATATCCCACTGTAGTTATTGGGGTCAAATTTGTCTCCACCTTTGTGGATTGGGGTGATCAGTCCTTGGTTCCAAATATTAGGGAAGATGCCAGAGCTAATGTTAGAGTTTAAGTATAGCCAATTGGAATTTGCGGTCTGTATATTTTATCATTTCATTTAGGATAATATCAACACCACAGGCCTTTTTGGGTTGGAGGGTTTGTATTTTGTCCAGTAGTTCATTCAATGTAATTGGTGAATCCAGTGAGTTCTGGACTATTAATAGTTGATTTGAAGATTTATATTTGTTCATGTATATGTTTTTGCTGTCCTCTCTCTGTCTCTCTCTCTCTCTCTCTCTCTCTCTCTCTCTCTCTCTCTCTCTCTCTCTCTCTCTCTCTCTCTCTCTCTCTCTCTCTCTCTCTCTCTCTCTCTCTCTCTCTCTCTCTCTCTGTGGGGGTTAGAGATTAAATGTGGAGGCTGGTGCCATTACGACTTCGGGGGTGGTGACGGGGTAGAGATGGGTGGATGGGACTCAGATGAGGTAATGTGGCCAGCCGACATGGATAAATCACTGAGCCCATCCCTCCCTCAGACCCCACCCCCAACCCCTCTTCCTCCCCACACCCCAACCCCTCTTCCTCCCCACACCCCAACCCCTCTCACCACAGGATCTCACCCATCCCTGGGAGGCCTACTGTGTGTGTGTGTGTGTGAATACATCTCTTAACCATTCCACACCTCTCCCACACTGTTCCTAAACCCCAGCCAGCCCTCCTGCTGACATCCTACCACTATGGTCTCTGTAAAGTTGTGCAGCTTTACAGTTGAAATGGGACACGACAAGCATGAGGGAAGCCCAGTTTGGCTCCCATGTATGTGTCCCCTACTACAGCAGCCAGCAGTAGCCCAGTGAGTTGTATTATGAGAAGTGGTTGTGGAAATGACCATGAATGGGCTGTGACTAATGTGTTACCCTGGCCCCTGACCAGACAACAGTAACCTGCAGATGACCGTGCTGCTTTTGGGGGTTATGGTTAGGTTACAGTCAGTTAACGGTCAGCCCTTTAGGGGTCTGCGCTCTGGTTTGGGATTGAATTGTTGCTACGCTGTTGGCACTTGGCACCATAGTAGCCCACAAGCCAGTTCCACTGTTGGCACCATAGCCCACAAGCCAGTTCCACTGTTGGCACCATAGCCCACAAGCCAAGGGCAAGCCAATATGTTGCCAAAGTGGGCACACTCGCTGACTTGCTTGGTCACTCTGTTGGCACCGAAGCCACAAGCCAGGCCCTGGCCAGTATTTTGCCTAAGTAAGCACACTGCCATGTGTCTTGTTGTTTGAAGTCCAAGTGGAAAGGACTGGCTCTGAGTCTGAGTGAGTCCCTACTTTGTGTTCTTCTGTACCTGGTCCGTTTCTCTGGAGGCTCAGGACACTTGCCAATACTTTTATGACACATATTTAAGAGTAAGATGTCAGGGTTGAAAGTCTGGTTGTAAGTTTCTTGGCGGAATGAGTGAGTGATTATCGTTTCCTATCATAATGTGCCTGTCATTTGCTACAGACAGCTCTTGGCAGCTCATGGTGGAATATAACAGTGGAATACTGTTTGAGTATTCAATAGGACAAGTGCGATGACAGACAGTTGACAAACCCATGGCGGTGGATGTGTGTGTTAGGCCTTATTTAGCAGTAGAGGAACATACTGACTGGCCCTTTTCTCAATGTCAGTCCTTTACTCCCAGACTTTCACTTCTTCCTTCTGTGGGTTCTACATGGCACACTGTATTCCACTGTAGCAAATAGTGGAACCTAACTTTACCACTGTCAGGCTATGGGTCTTGGTCAAAGGCAGTGCACTATATAGGAAATAGGGTGCCATTTGCAGGGGTTAAAGTTCTCCGTCACTGTGACAGATTTTCGTCATACAGATTCTGGAGAGGTCGTTTAAAAATCTGCAATTAAACTATCTGGGGGATGCGTGAGTGGGGGGGGCTGGTTTGGAGATGACAGCCTAATGCAGTCAAAGGCTTGTCTGTTCTACTAAATATATTCTCAAGTAATTCATTTTCTCTGTTACATTGTGTGCACTGAACTAACATGCATGATTGTTGCTGAAAATGATGTTCAGGGAAGGGAATGAAATAGTCTATAATGTGCACCACAGCAGGGCTCAACTCAGACAGAGGTGTGTAGGGTACTGTAGCTGCTGGCAAAGTCATTGAAAGCCTGTACTTTATCACTCAGGATGTAACTTTCCAGTGCTACTATTTTTGCAATGTAATGTTGTTATTAAAACAAAATAAGACCGCCCCATAGTAGAATAGTTTACCTATTTACCTCATTGGATTGTTGTTGTGTGTTCTATGCGAGAGTAATATTCCTCTCGAGATGCATTCAAGTTGGGAGAGCCATAGGAGGGAAAAATGTATTCTGACAAGCAGTCTATGCAGAACATTTCTAAATGCAATCGCGGGAAAACACTTTGGAAAGCAGTTGTGGCAAATGTATTTTGAAAGGAGTTTAGGCCTTTGCGGTGGCGTGTATATATGGATGCTGCCCATAGCAAGGTAAGTCGTGAGTTTTTGGCCTACCTTAATAAATAAAAAAATCTAAAATAATAGCCAATCAGCGTTGAGCTAAACTGAGTGAACTCAACTGTGAATGGTCCTGGCGCACCAAAAAAAAGTGTCAAGGGAAGCCCGTTTGGATTTGGTTTCACACTTATCGCATCAAAAGCAAAACGTCATTGACAGTTGTGTCGTTGTCATCTGAACCCTTTCCTGAATTAGCCATGGATGGAGATAGGGATTTGGACTATGATTATAACGGTGATTCTGATCCAGCTATAAATTCATACATTGTGCCCTTGCCTGAGATAATGGAAGTTCATCATTTAGCTAGATTTAACTAGCAGGTGAATGTTAACTAGCTAGCTCATCGTTGCCCATGACAGGAAGTTAGACTAGCTAACAAGCATTTTATCCAGGTAGTCTAGGACAACAAAAACTAAAATCGTGTACATTATGACAAGAGTCATAGACTGTTTGGGCAACATGAGAGAGGAGGATGGCATTGGCGTTTCTCTATGAGTAGGGTGAGTCAACATGTTTTTTCTACTTGCACGCCTGCATGCACACACACAAATCAGTACCATGGACAGCCACATCATATTTACCTTACGTTAATTGGACCAAATAGTTTTTGGTATTCTTTAGTTGTCACTGCATTAGAGCAAATCAAATTTTATTGGTCACATACACATGGTTAGCAGATGTTAATGCGAGTGTAGCAAAATGCTTATGCTTCTAGAACCAACAGTGCAGTAATATCTCACAAGTAATCTAACAAATTCACAACGACTACCTTATACACACAAAAAGCGATGAGTAAGAATATGCACATATAAATACATGGAAGAGCGATGGCCGCCACACAATGTTATAGAATACAGATGGTATAGAATACAGTATATACCTATGAGATGAGTAATGTAGAATATGTAGACATTATTAAAGTGGCGTTATTTAAAGTCACTGGTGATTCTTTATTAAATCCATTTATTACATAAGTGGCCAGAGGTTTGAGTCTGTATGTTGGCAGCAGCTACTCTGTTAGTGATTGCAGTTTAACAGTCTGATGGCCTTGAGATAGAAGCTGTCTTTCATTCTCTCGGTCCCAGCTTTGATGCACCTGTACTGACCTCGCCTTCTGGATGATAGCGGGGTGAACAGGCAGTGGCTCGAGTGGTTGTTGTCCTTGATGATCTTTTTGGCCTTCCTGTGACATCGGGTGCTGTAGGTGTTCTGGAGGGCAGGTAGTTTGCCCCCAGTAATGCGTTGTGCAGACCGTACTACCCTCTGGAGAGCCTTACGGTTGTGAACGGAGCAGTTGCCGTACCTGGCTGTGATACAGCCCGACAGGATGCACTCGATTGTGCATCTATAAAAACTGTTGCGCCTTCTTCACCACACTGTCTGTGTCTGTGGACCATTTCAGTTTGTCCGTGATGTGTACGCCGAGGAACGTAAAACTTTCCACCTTCTCCATTACTGTCCCGTCGATGTGGATAGGTGATTTGATGATGTTGAAAATGGTGCTGGAAAAGTGGTGGCAGCTCCTGTTTTCTTTGTGACTTGTGTTAACTCTGTGGTTCTAAATCAATAGTTGTTTAGTAGTCCGACAATGTCAGAAACATTGCTTGACCATGCTGTTGGTCATGTAACTGTTTGTTACATGTAATATGCTTTGTGGACTTCACCGGACAGATGTTGCCCTCTGGATTTTTGATGAAACAGAAGGTGTGGTTGAATTTCTTATTCTGTCACTTATTTACTCGGCCTTAGGCCTATAAATCACGGTCACGAGGCATATGAACTAACAGGTTATAAAGCAAACAACACAATTATCACAACACACAGGTTGTAATATGGCTTTTTTTGCTGGCTTTGCTTCCCCAGTGATTTTCCCCACACACCACTACTGGGCCTTCAATTGCGCACATAGCATCGTGTTATAAATGCAGTTTCACAACAGAGCTCTTAAAGAGGCAATGGCTTCTTAAAAAGGCAATAACATACTTTGTAACAATCAGGATGTTGTGGCCAAGGGGATAAATGCAGATGGCCAAACCCCATGCTTCATCCAAAGTACTGTCACGCCCTGACCTGAGTATTCTTTGTTTTCTTTATATATTTTGGTTAGGTCAGGGTGTGACGAGGGTGGTATGTGTGTTTTTGTCTCATCTAGGGTTTTTGTACTGTCTAGGGTTTTTGTAGATTTATGGGGTTGTTCACCATCCTAGGTGTTTATGTAGGTCTATGGTTGCCTAGATTGGTTCTCAATTAGAGGCAGGTGTTTATCGTTGTCTCTGATTGGGAACACTATTTAGGCAGCCATCTTCTTTGGGTATTTCGTGGGTTATTGTCTATGTTATGTTGCATGTTAGCACAGTGTTCATTAGCAGTCACATTCGTTTGTTGTTTTGTTAGTTTGTTCAGTGTACTTCGTGTTTTTTCATCATCCATTAAACTATGCATTCACACCACGCTGCGCTTTGGTCCGCTTCTTACGACGATCGTGACAGAATAACCCAACAACAATGGACCAAGCAGCGTGGTAACGGCCAGCAGCAGCAGCAGCAGCAAAGAACGCAGGACTCATGGACTTGGGAGGAGATTCTGGACGGCGAAGGACCCTGGGCACAGCCAGGGGAATATCGCCGCCTCAAAGCAGAGCTGGAGGCAGCGAAAGCAGAGAGGTGCCGGTATGAGGAGGCAACACGGCAGAGTGACTGGAAGCCCGAGAGGCAGCCCCAAAAATGTATTGGGGGGGGCACACGGGGAGTGTGGGGAAGCCAGGTAGGAGACCTGCGCCAACTTCCAGTGCTTACCGGAGAGAGAGAGGGACCGGGCAGGCACCTTGTTAAGCGGTGGAGTGTGCATCGAGCCAGGTCCCATGAAGCCGGCTTTACGCATCTGGTCTCAAGTGCGTCTCCTCGGGCCGACGTACATGGCACCAGCCTTACGCATGGTGTCCCCGGTTCGCCAGCACAGCCCAGTGCGGGCTATTCCACCTCGCCGCACTGGCCTGGCTACCGGAAGCATTCAACCAGGTAAGGTTGGGCAGGCTCGGTGCTCAAGAGCTCCAGTGCGCCTGCACAGTCCGGTCTATCCAGTGCCACCTCCACGCACCAGCCCTACGGTGGTGCGTGGCAGCCCCCCGCACCAGGCTGTCTGTCCGTCTCATCCCTACAGGTGCTCCCGCCTGTCCAGCGCTGCCAGAGCCTTCCTCCTGCCCAGCGCTGTCTGATCCTGAGCCGCCAGAGGCTCCCATCTGATCCTGAGCCACCAGAGTCTCCCGTCTGTCCTGAGCTGCTAGAGCCACCAGTCTGTCCTGAGCTGTCAGAGCCACCAGTCTGTCCTGAGCTGTCAGAGCCGCCAGTCTGTCCTGAGCTGTCAGAGCCGCCAGTCTGTCCTGAGCTGCTAGAGTCTCCCATCTGTCCTGAGCCGTCAGAGCCGCCAGTCTGTCCTGAGCCGTCAGAGCCGCCAGTCTGTCCTGAGCCGTCAGACAGCCAGGCGATGCCAGAATCGCCCTTCACTCCGGAGCTGCCGGAGTCTCCCGCCTGTCCGGCATGGCCGGAGTGTCCCGCCTGTCCGGCACTGCCGGAGTCTCTCGTCCGTCCGGCACTGCCGGAATCTCCCGTCCATTTGGGGCCCATGGCTAGGATCCTCAGTCGGAGGTCGCCGCTCATAAGAGGCCACGGGGGCGGTTGAGGAGGCGGAAAAAAACTGTGGTGAAGTGGGGTCCACCTCCCGCGCCAGAGCCGCCACAGTGGACAGACATCCACCCAGACCCTCCCCTATAGGTTCAGGTTTTGCGTCCGGAGTCCGCACCTTTGGGGGGGGGGGGGCATTCTGACCTTTATTTCCTTTGTTCCTTTGAATTCATTTGAGACATCCCAAGTACAAGCATTCATTCCATTGGCGGAGTCATGAAAAGAGTGACAGGTTTAACTAGTAATCATACAGTATCATGTCACTGCCAGCTTAACTCCTAACATATACTCAGTGTCAACCTCTCTCCAGTTCTAAGCCTGTCTCTTTTGCTTGTGTCCTGTTCACCTTACCAGTATCCTCTCTCACCTTAGTGACGTGGACAAGATACAGAGGCTGCTATCTGCCTGTTTAGGGTTGGGCTCCAGATTATGACTCATCAGGACAACATGAGAAGACTTGTGTGTGTGTCTGTGTTTTGTGTGTGTACTTGTAGGTGTGTGTGTGTGTAAGATGAGAAGCAGTGACCAAGCTCTCTGTGCGTGTGGGAGAATGGGAACAGACAGGCAGTGGCACACATGTAGGTCTCTCCTGCCATTCTGTGACCGTGTGTGTGTGTGTTTTGTAAACACACCAGAGAGCCAGAGAAATTAAGTGTTGGACAAACACTCAGACAAGCAGTCTACTCTGTTGTAGTGGGAGTCTGCCTGTGTGTCAGGGCAGTGTGTTCCCAGTTCCTGCCAAGAAGCTTGGAGTCTTTACATTTTTTTTATTTAATAAAATTTTTCATAACAATTATTTATTTACAACATATCACACTCAATCAACAACCAAACACACTATACAGTATATAAACACATGACACAACATTGTTCTCTCTCATCCAGGTCTAAATCACGTTTTCGACTAATAAAGGCACATTTCTATACTTTCCTTTGTTTACATATCACATCATTTCATCCTCAAAAAACTAAAACACAAGAATGTTGCATATATGGGAAACAAATAAATAGGCCAGCAATTCAGTTTCTCATGATCAAATCAAATCAAATGTATTTATATTGCCCTTCGTACATCAGCTGATATCTCAAATCAAATCAAATGTATTTATATAGCCCTTCGTACATCAGCTGATATCTCAAATCAAATCAAATATATTTATATAGCCCTTCGTACATCAGCTGATATCTCAAAGTGCTGTACAGAAACCCAGCCTAAAACCCCAAACAGCAAGCAATGCAGGTGTAGAAGCACGGTGGCTAGGAAAAACTCCCTAGAAAGGCCAAAACCTAGGAAGAAACCTAGAGAGGAACCAGGCTATGAGGGGTGGCCAGTCCTCTTCTGGCTGTGCCAGGTGGAGATTATAACAGAACATGGCCAAGATGTTCAAATGTTCATAAATGACCAGCATGGTCAAATAATAATAATCACAGGCAGAACAGTTGAAACTGGAGCAGCAGCACGGCCAGGTGGACTGGGGACAGCAAGCCAGGTTTTCCTGCCAGGTAGTCCCGAGGCATGGTCCTAAGGCTCAGGTCCTCCGAGAGAAAGAGAGAGAGAATTAGAGAGAGCATACTTAAATTCACACAGGACACCGGATAAGACAGGAGAAGTACTCCAGATATAACAAACTGACCCTAGCCCCCCGACATATAAACTACTGCAACATATATTCTGGAGGCTGAGACAGGAGGGGTCAGGAGATGCTGTGGCCCCATCCGATGATACCCCCAGACAGGGCCAAACAGGAAGGATATAACCCCACCCACTTTGCCAAAGCACAGCCCCCACACCACGAGAGGGATATCTTCAACCACCAACTTACCATCCTGAGACAAGGCCGACTATAGCCCACAAAAATCTCCGCCACGGCACAACCCAAGGGGGGAGCGCCAACCCAGACAGGAAGATCACATCAGTGACTCAACCCAATCAAGTGACGCACCCCTCCTAGGGACGGCATGGAAGAGCACCAGTAAGCCAGTGACTCAGCCCCTGTAATAGGGTTAGAGGCAGAGAATCCCAGTGGAAAGAGGGGAACCGGCCAGGCAGAGACAGCAAGGGCGGTTCGTTGCTCCAGAGCCTTTCCGTTCACCTTCACACTCTTGGGCCAGACTACACTCAATCATATGATCCATTGAAGAGATGAGTCTTCAGTAAAGACTTAAAGGTTGAGACCGAGTTTGCGTCTCTCACATGGGTAGGCAGACCATTCCATAAAAATGGAGCTCTATAGGAGAAAGCCCTGCCTCCAGCTGTTTGCTTAGAAATTCTAGGGACAATTAGAAGGCCTGCATCTTGTGACCGTAGCGTACGTGTAGGTATGTACGGCAGGACCAAGTAATACTTTGTAGGTTAGCAGTAAAACCTTGAAATCAGCCCTTGCCTTGACAGGAAGCCAGTGTAGGGAGGCTAGCACTGGAGTAATATGATCAAATTGTTGGGTTCTAGTCAGGATTCTAGCACCTGTATTTAGCACTAACTGAAGTTTATTTAGTGCTTTATCCGGGTAGCCGGAAAGTAGAGCATTGCAGTAGTCTAATCTTGTCACGAGTCCAACCGAAGGTGGCCCCCCTTCCCGTTCGGGTGGCGCTCGGCGGTCGTCGTCGCTGTGCGCTCGGCGGTCGTCGTCGCCGGTCTACTAGCTGCCACTGATTCCTTTCCTCCCCCTCCTTATATGTTTATTGATAGCACCTGTTTTAAGTTTGTAATTAGTTGGGCTTTATTAGTCAGCCGGCCGCCCGTTTCTTTGTGCGGGATTGAATATTGTAACCCTGGTGTTGGTTAGAGATGAACGTGCTGTTGTATGTTAGTGTATAGTGCTGTTATATTTTCGTTCCCCGTATCTGGGGCATTTTGTTTTAAGCACCCAGTGTTTAGTGGGTAGCCGTATTTTCACCGTGTGTGCATTAAAAGAGCACTATACTGAACTCTCTGTTTCCCTGCGCCTGACTCCACATTCACAGCACCCAGGACCTTACAAATCTAGAAGTAACAAAAGCATGGATTAATTTTTCTGCATCATTTTTGGCCAAAAAGTTTCTGATTTTTGCAATGTTACGTAGATGGAAAAAAGCTGTCCTTGAAACAGTCTTGGTATGTTCGTCAAAAGAGAGATCCGGGTCCAGAGTAACGCCGAGGTCCTTCACAGTTTTATTTGAGACGACTGTACAACCATTAAGAATAATTGTCAGATTCAACAGAAGATCTCTTTGTTTCTCGGGACCTAGAACAAGCATCTCTGTTTTGTCCGAGTTTAAAAGTAGAACGTTTGCAGCCATCCACTTCCTTATGTCTGAAACACAGGCTTCTAGCGAGGACAATTTTGGGGCTTCACCATGTTTCATTGAAATGTACAGCTGTGTGTCATCCGCATAGCAGTGAAAGTTAACATTATGTTTTCGAATGACATCCCCAAGAGGTAAAATATATAGTGAAAACAATAGTGGTCCTAAAACGGAACCTTGAGGAACACCGAAATTTACAGTTGATTTGTCAGAGGACAAACCATTCACAGAGACAAACTGATATCTTTCCGACAGATAAGATCTGAACCAGGCCAGAACTTGTCCGTGTAGACCAATTTGGGTTTCCAATCTCTCCAAAAGAATGTGGTGATCGATGGTATCAAAAGCAGCACTAAGGTCTAGGAGCACGAGGACAGATGCAGAGCCTCGGTCTGATGCCATTAAAAGGTCATTTACCACCTTCACAAGTGCAGTCTCAGTGCTATGATGGGGTCTAAAACCAGACTGAAGCATTTCGTATACATTGTTTGTCTTCAGGAAGGCAGTGAGTTGCTGCGCAACAGCCTTTTCTAAAGATTTTGTATTTGCAAAGGATTGTGGATTAATGTTCTGTATTATGACGTATAATCTAGAGATTGTGCCCTTCAGATAAGGGTTAAGATCTAAGCACCGCTCAACTGGACACTTAGTAAGCTTGAGTGGAAATTAAGGGAAATGTTTTTTGGCAAAGCTGCGAGTTTGCAGGTACAGTTAAAGTCGGAAGTTTACATACACTTTAGCCAAATACATTTAAACTCAGTTTTTTGCAATTCAGTTAGGATCACCACTTTATTTTAAGAATGTGAAATGTCAGAATAATAGTAGAGAGAATGATTTATTTCAGCTTTTATTTCTTTCATCACATTTCCAGTGGGTCAGAAGTTTACATACACTCAATTAGTATTTGGTAGCACTGCCTTTAAATTGTTTAACTTGGGTCAAACGTTTTGAGTATCCTTCCACAAGCTTCCCACAATAAGTTGGGTGAATTTTGGCCCATTGGCTTGTAGGCCTCCTTGCTTGCACACGCTTTTTCCGTTCTGCCCACAAATTTTCTACAGGATTGAGGTCAGGGCTTTGTGATGACCAGTCCAATACATTGACTTTGTTGTCCTTAAGCCATTTTGCCGCAACTTTGGAAGTATGCTTGTGGTCATTGTCCATTTGGAAGGCTCATTTGCGACCAAGCTTTAACTTCCTGACTGATGTCTTGAGATGTTGCTTCAATATATCCACATAATTTCCCTCCCTCGTGATGCCATCTATTTTGTGAAGTGCACCAGTCCTGCAGCAAATCATCCCCACAACATGATGCTGCCACCCCCGTGCTTCACGGTTGGGATGGTGTTCTTCGGCTGGCAAGCATCCCCCTTTTTCCTCCAAACATAACTATGGTCATAATGGCCCAACAGTTCTATTTAAGCTTCATCACGTATTGAGGCATCCATGTTGGTTTGTTCATCTGAATTGAGGCAGGTGATGTCCAGATTGTCTAGAAATGCATGCATACGAGACGTGTCAGGAAGAGCATCTGACGAGTAAAGAGCAGAATAGAATTACTTACATTTGTTGTTGATTTCTTTGATTTCTCAGCTGCAACACAGATTTCAGGTATGGTGCTGCTAAAAGCGGATTGTCGAAGCTGGTGAGCTTTCTTTCCGTGTTCATATAATTTTATGCCTCGACTTCAACAGAAGCTGCTCCGTTTGTTTGGTGGAAAGATTGTCTAATTACGATTGGTGTAGCAGTCTCTCTTTGTAGAGTTCAGGAGTTGGAGAAGAGGCATATCTGTTGTCCACATCTAGAATTAGTTGAGATAGCTCCAACAAGCGCTTGGTGCGCTGTTTGTTGTGTGAGCGGACCAAGTAATTTGGCGTCACTCTACAGCGGAAAGGTGGAATAAACGAGTCAGGGGTAGGCTTTCTTGATTGAACACAGTTCTCTATTGAGGGCATTTGGTCAACACAAACACTCCAACATAATCAATGAAAATCTCCCAAGGAAAAAAACATACATCTTCTTCTCTAGATCAAACAGGAACACAATACTATTATGTTTAAACTACAACAAAAGTCACGGGATTGTCACCGTCTTAATGGTTCTTCATGGATAGCTCCTCTGTCTCGGTGGCCATCTTCCAGAGAGTTTCCCCCCCCTTCTCTGCTGGTGCCATACTCTCTCTTATAGGGGAAGAGATTTCCATACCCAACTATAACATTTTCCGTCAATATAGAACTGCCAAAGGGGGAAGAGTTGCAGTCTACTGCAGAGATAGCCTGCAAAGTAATGTCATACTTTCCAGGTCCATACCCAAACAGTTCGAACTACTAATTTTAAAAATTACTCTCTCCAGAAATAAGTCTCTCACTGTTGCCACCTGCTACCGACCCCGATCAGCTCCCAGCTGTGCCCTGGACACCATTTGTGAATTGATCGCCCCCATCTAGCTTCAGAGTTTGTTCTGTTAGGTGACCTAAACTGGGATATGCTTAACACCCCGGCAGACCTACAATCTATGCTAGATGCCCTCAATCTCACACAAATCATCAAGGAACCCACCAGGTACAACCCTAAATCTGTAAACAAGAGCACCCTCATAGACATCATCCTGACCAACTGGCCCTCCAAATACACCTCTGCTGTCTCCAATCAGGATCTCAGCGATCACTGCCTCATTGCCTGTATCCGCTACGGATCCGCAGTCAAACGACCACCCCTCATCACTGTCAAACGCTCCCTAAAACACTTCTGCGAGCAGGCCTTTCTAATCGACCTGGCCTGGGTATCCTGGAAGGATATTGACCTCATCCCGTCAGTTGAGGATGCCTGGTCATTCTTTAAAAGTAACTTCCTCACCATTTTAGATAAGCATGCTCTGTTCAAAAAATGCAGAACTAAGAACAGATACAGCCCTTGGTTCACTCCAGACCTGACTGCCCTCGACCAGCACAAAAACATCCTGTGGCGGACTGCAATAGCATCGAATAGTCCCCGCGATATGCAACTGTTCAGGGAAGTCAGGAACCAATACACGCAGTCAGTCAGGAAAGCAAACGCCAGCTTCTTCAGGCAGAAATTTGCATCCTGTAGCTCTAACTCCAAAAAGTTCTGGGACACTGTAAAGTCCATGGAGAACAAGAGCACCTCCTCCCAGCTGCCCACTGCACTGAGGCTAGGTAACACGGTCACCACTGATAAATCCATGATTATCGAAAACTTCAACAAGCATTTCTCAACGGCTGGCCATGCCTTCGATCCTGACTACTCCAACCTTGGCCAACAGCTCCGCCCCCCCCCCCACAGCTACTCGCCCAAGCCTCTCCAGGTTCTCCTTTACCCAAATCCAGATAGCAGATGTTCTGAAAGAGCTGCAAAACCTGGACCCGTACAAATCAGCTGGGCATGACAATCTGGACCCTCTATTTCTGAAACTATCCACCGCCATTGCCGCAACCCCTATTACCAGCCTGTTCAACCTCTCTTTCATATCATCTGAGATCCCCAAGGATTGGAAAGCTGCCGCAGTCATCCCCCTCTTCAAAGGGGGAGACACCCTGGACCCAAACTGTTACAGACCTATATCCATCCTGCCCTGCCTATCTAAGGTCTTCGAAAGCCAAGTCAACAAACAGGTCACTGACCATCTCAAATCCCACCGTACCTTCTCCGCTGTGCAATCTGGTTTCCGAGCCGGTCACGGGTGCACCTCAGCCACGCTCAAGGTACTAAACCATATCATAACCGCCATCGATAAAAGACAGTACTGTGCAGCCGTCTTCATCAACCTGGCCAAGGCTTTCAACTCTGTCAATCACTGTATTCTTATCGGCAGACTCAGTAGCCTCGGTTTTTCTAATGACTGCCTTGCCTGGTTCACCAACTACTTCTCAGATAGAGTTCAGTGTGTCAAATCGGAGGGCATGCTGTCCGGTCCTCTGGCAGTCTCTATGGGGGTGCCACAGGGTTCAATTCTCGGGCCGACTCCTTTCTCTGTATATATCAATGATGTTGCTCTTGCTGCGGGTGATTCCCTGATCCACCTCTACGCAGACGACACCATCCTGTATACTTCCGGCCCGTCCTTGGACACTGTGCTATCTAACCTCCAAACGAGCTTCAATGCCATACAACACTCCTTCCGTGGCCTCCAACTGCTCTTAAATGCTAGTAAAACCAAATGCATGCTTTTCAACCATTCGCTGCCTGCACCCGCACGCACGCCCGACTAGCATCAACACCCTGGATGGTTCCGACCTACAATATGTGGACATCTATAAGTACCTAGGTGTCTGGCTAGACTGTAAACTCTCCTTCCAGACTCATATCATCTCCAAACATCTCCAATCTAAAATCAAATCTAGAGTCGGCTTTCTATTCCGCAACAAAGCCTCCTTCACTCACGCCGCCAAACTTACACTAGTAAAACTGACTATCCTACCGATCCTCGACTTCGGCGTTGTCATCTACAAAATAGCTTCCAATACTCTACTCAGCAAACTGGATGCAGTTTATCACAGTGCCATCCGTTTTGTTACTAAAGCACCTTATACCACCCACCACTGCGACCTGTATGCTCTAGTCGGCTGGACCTAGCTACATACTCGTCGCCAGACCCACTGGCTCCAGGTCATCTACAAGTCCATGCTAGGTAAAGCTCCGCCTTATCTCAGTTCACTGGTCACGATGGCAACACCCACCCGTAGCACGCGCTCCAGCAGGTGTATCTCACTGATCATCCCTAAAGCCAACACCTCATTTGGCCGCCTTTCGTTCCAGTTCTCTGCTGCCTGTGACTGGATCAAATTGCAAAAATCGCTGAAGTTGGAGACTTTTATCTCCCTCACCAACTTCAAACATCTGCTATCTGAGCAGCTAACCGATCGCTGTAGCTGTACATAGTCTATCGGTAAATAGCCCACCCAATTTTACCTACCTCACCCCCATACTGTTTATATTTATTTACTTTTCTGCTCTTTTGCACACCAATATCTCTACCTGTACATGACCATCTGATCATTTATCACTCCAGTGTTAATCTGCAAAATTGTAATTATTCGCCTACATCCTCATGCCTTTTGCACACAATGTATATAGACTCTCTTTTTTTTCTACTGTGTTATTGACTTGTTAATTGTTTACTCCATCTTGGCCAGGTCGCAGTTGCAAATGAGAACTTGTTCTCAACTAGCCTACCTGGTTAAATAAAGGTGAAATAATAAAAAAATAAAAAAATGTCATTAGTACTGTCAGCTTAATTGCCTCTGGTTACCTTGTCTCCCATGCCTGGTTGGGCTACTACCCGTGAGCCCAGCCTGCCCTCTGGTGGTCCCTCCATATCTTCCCCCTCAGGACCGAACCGGAGGGTTGGGCGCCAGACGCACTGTCTTGGTCGCATCGGGACAGCGTGTCTGCATTCCCGTTCCTCGATCCGGCCCTGTGGATGACATGGAAAGAGAACGGTTGTAAAGGCAACAACCATCTGGCTATTCTGTTGTTATTGTTTCTCTTACCAGCCATCCACGTGAGGGGCGCATGGTCAGTAACTAATGTAAGCCTCCGACCCAGTAGGTAGTACCGGAGATACTCGAGGGCTCACTTAATTCTTCTTTCTCTACGGTAGCATATCTCTGTTCCTGATCGCTGAGCTTCCTACTTATGAAGAGAATTGGCTTCTCTGGTTCGCCTTTACCCTGAGCTAGTACGGCCCCGAGCCCCGTATCCGAGGCGTCTACCTGCACAATGAAATCTTGTGAGAAGTCCAGAGCCTGTAGAACGGGATCAGAACACAGGCCATCTTTTAGCGATTGAAAGGCCTCTTCCGTCTCGTCTTTCCACTCTACCTGGTTTGGCAAGTTTTTCTTGATGAGGTTTGTGAGGGGGTTAGCAATGGTTGCATATCCCGGGATAAAACGGCGATAATATCCCGTTATCCCTAAGAAGGCCCGAACGTCCCGCTTGGTCCGGGGTCGAGGCCAGTCCCGAATTGCCCTGGTCTTCTCTGCCTGTGGGCGTATTTTCCCATTCCCCACGGTGTACCCCAGGTATTCCGCTTCGGACAGGCCCAGGCAGCATTTATTTGAATTGGCCATCAACCCTGTGGCTTCCAAACTCATGAGCACCGCCCGTAATCGCAGGAGGTGACTATCCCAGTCCTCGCTGTGGATGACCACATCGTCTATGTACGCAGGCAGCATACTCTTGATGGGGCCGTAGAATGGCATCCATGAGGCGTTGGAAAGTTGCAGCGGCACCATGCAGTCCGAAGGGTATCCTCACATACTGAAAATCCCCTCTGGTGTGGCGAAGGCAGTCTTCGGGGGATCCTCCGGAGCCACCGGCACTTGCCAATATCCCTTCGTCAAATCCAGGGTGCTGATGAACTTGGCCTTTCCTAAGCGCTCCAAGAGTTCATCCACGTGGGGCATGTGATACGCATTGAATGTAGAGATGGCATTCACGGCCCTAAAGTCATTGCAGAGTCTCAAACTACCATCGGATTTGGGGACCAGGACTATGGGACTGGACCACTCTCTCGTCGATGGCTCGATCACACCCATCCTCAACATCTCCCTTACCTCGTTCTTAGCGATGACTCGGCGAGCCTCAGGAATCCTGTAAGGGCAGATATGCATCTTCTTGCCGGGTTCAGTGTGGATATGGTGGAACAGGACATCTGTTGGTCCTGGGAATGGAGAGAATATTCGACTGAAGTTCATAATCAGCTTGTCTAGCTGTCTTGACTGCTCCGGCAGGAGAGTTTGGCCATGGCGCACCTGTGGTAGAGCCTCCTCTTTTCCTTTGCCCTCCAGGGCCATCAAAGCCACCTCCTCCTCTCTTCCATGGTACATCTTCAACAGGTTTATGTGATAGAGTTGGACCTTCTTCCTCCTGTCAGGTTGCTTGATGAGGTAATTGACCGGGGATACTTTTTTCATTACCTCGTAGGGCCCCCTCCACTGTGCCAGCAAGCGATGTTCGGCCGTGGGCACGAGCACCATCACTTTCTCTCCCACGGTGAACTCACAGGGTGTCGCGGACTTATCATAGGCCCGGCCTTGGGTCCTTTGTGCCTTCTCCATATGCTCCTTTAGTATGGGCCACACTGCTGACAGGTGGTCTCTCATCAGGGTAATATGTTCTATTGTGGATCGAAAGGGGCATGGTTGGGTCTCCCAGGTCTCCTTGGCTAAGTCGAGGATCCCTCGACAGGGTCTGCAATAGAGCAATTCAAATGGAGAGAATCCAGTGGACGCCTGGGGTACTTCTCGCAGGGCAACATTAAGTGTGGGAGAAGCATATCCCAGTTTTTCCCGTCTCGGGACACCACTCTTCTCAACATGCTTTTAATCGTTTTGTTCAAGCGTTCACACAACCCGTCTGTTTGAGGGTGGAATATGCTTGTACGTATCTGTTGAACCTGATACAACCGACACAAGTCCTTCATCAATCGGAACATGAATGGGGTTCCCTGATCGGTTAAGATCGTCTTGGGGAGGCCCACCCGAGAGAACATCATGAACAGTTCCTTGGCAATTCCCTTTGACGACATGGTACGCAGGGGTATGGCCTCCGGGAACTTGGTAGCGTAATCTATGACCACTAGGATGTACTCGTGTCCTCTGGCGGATTTTGGGAGGAGTCCTACGAGGTCCATAGCTATGCGCTCAAAGGGAGTCTCTATGATGGGGAGAGGAATCAAAGGGTTACGTAGGTGTGGCCGTGGAGCTGTACGTTGACATTGATCACACGTCCTACAATACCTGGCAACATCCCAGTTGACCCGGGGCCAATAGAATTTCTGCAGGACTCTGTCAATAGTGTTGTCCCGTGCCATGTGTCCTCCTAGGATGTGGAAATGGGCTGTAGAACTGTGGGAACTGTCGAACTTTATCCCTGTATGGTCTAGGCACCATTAGTAATTCCTGTTTTTCCCCCCTTTATCGTACGACCCAATATAAGAGACCCCGCCTGATTGCATAGTAAGGAAGAGGGGGCTCACCTGATCCGTCGACGTTCCTCCCCTTCGATCACTTTCACCTTCCTCATGGCCTCCCTTAGGTCTGGGTCTCTATGCTGCGAGGTGCCGAACGGTCCCTTTAAGTCCTGGGTCAGGTCGACCTCGGTAGAGGGATGTGGAGGTTGTTTTCTATCCCCATCAGGGGTGACCGAGGAGAATCCCTTCCAGGTTCCCTCCTCGGATGGAGCTTCAAATATATCCCTTAACTGGTTGCTCTTTCCTTCCTGCGTTGTGTATAACCCTTTGCAGGTGTTTTCATCTGGCGTTTCCTGGAATATCTGTCGGAAATGTTGGGTCGCTATTTCTTCCTCTGCTGCAGAGGACGAGGACGCAGCCACCTCTCCTTGGATTTTCTCTTCTTTCCTGTCCCCCTTCTTCCCGTGCATAATGTCATCTGCCGAAACTCCTTATATAGGGGACAGTCTTTCCCGATCAATAATGGCACCTTCAGCTGGGGCACTTTCCCGGCCCTGACTGTACACCTTCCTTTTGGAGTGAGAATAGGCAGATTCACAGTGGGGTAATAGTGTGTGTCTCCATGGATACAGGATACGGCTACTTTGTCTGGTAGCAGTGTTGCGGAGGTCACCATCCGCTCCTCTACTAACGTAACCATACTTCCCGAGTCGAGAATGGCTACCACAGCTTGCCCTTCTACTCGAACCAGAATCTCTGTGGCTGGGGCTATTTCTGCTAACCAACAGTGTTGATTCTGCCCCCTCAAACCGGGATGTGTGGGGGTGGGCAGTGATGACTCCGTGACCATGGGTTCGTCCTTGCTAGGACATTGTGGGGCATAATGGTCGGGAGACTGACATTTTTAACACAGACCCTGCTCTGTGGTGGCTGACTTCTCCCACCTCTGGAGGGGGTTTGGATGTTTTGGTGGCGGATGCGCCGGGGTGAGTCGTGGTACGGGATTGGAAGAATCCTTCCGTTCCTCCTTGTCACTTTTTAACAACACCCCTGTAGATCGATATGTTTCACCGCCTGGGCTATGTCGTCGGCTGACAATGGGTTGGCTTGCCCCACAACCCTTTTTAAGTCACTGGGTAATTCCCTCAATATCTTGTCCACTACGAGGGTCTCTATCACATGTCCTACTCCCTTTCCAGGTTCTAGCCACTGTTTCGTCAGTCGTATTAATGCGAAGATCTGGGCACGGACGGGTTGGTCAGCTGTATAGGTCCATTGATGGAACTTTACGGCCCTATCTCTGGCAGTCAGCTGGTACCGGGACAGGATCTCAGTTTTAAGTCGCCCATAGTCCGCAGCTTCGCGGGAATCCAGGTCAAAATAGGCTTCCTGAGCCACCCCGGTCAAAAGATGCGCTAACCCATTCTGTGGACGGCCACTCTTCCAAGGTCATGAGGAAGGTCATGAGGAAGGCCTCGATATCATCCTCCTTGGAGAGACGAGGTAAGAGCGGCGTGAGCAGCCGCTCTTGGCTTAAGAGCGGCTCTTGCCGGCTCAGCTGTTGTTGCAGGAGTTCTATGGTTGCCCCAAAGCCCACTGAGTCAGAAGGTCGTCTGTTGTGCCGTGATCAATTGTTGTAGTAGGGCGTTATCCATCATTCTTGAATGGTTCCTCTGTCTCTACTGGAAGAATCTTGATTTAATCACTTATCCTTGTTACCCTCATTCTCCACCAATGTGAGCGGACCAAGTAATTTGGCATCACTCTAAAGCGCAAAGGTTGAATAAACGAGTCAGGAGTAGGCTTTTTTGTTCTTTTTTTTTTGTTCTTTTTTAAAAACATTTGACCCCTTTTTCTCCCCAGTATCCAATTGTTAGTAGCTACTATCTTGTCTCATCGCTACAACTCCCGTATGGGCTCGGGAGAGACGAAGGTTGAATGTCATATGTCCTCCGACAACCCAACCAAGCCGCACTGCTTCTTAACACAGCGTGCATCCAACCCTGAAGCCAGCCGCAGCAATGTGTCGTAGGAAACACTGTGGACCTGGCAACCTTGGTTAGCGTGCACTGCGCCCGGCCCGCCACAGGAGTCGCTGGTGCGTGATGAGACAAGGATATCCCTACCGGCCAAACCCTCCCTAACCCGGACGACGCTAGGCAAATTGTGCGTCGCCCCACGGACCCCCCGGTCGCGGCCGGTTACGACAGAGCCTGGGTGCGAACCCGGAGTCCCCAGGAGTAGGCTTTCTTGATTGAACAAAGTTCTCTATTGAGGGCATTTGGTCAACACAAACACTCCAACATAATCAAGGAAAATCTCCCAAGGAAAAAACATACATCTTCTTCTCCAGATCAAACAGGAACACAATACGATTATCTTTAAACTACAACAAAAGTCACGGGATTGTCACCGTCTTAATGGTTTTTCATGGATAGCTCCTCTGTCTTGGTGGCCATCTTCCAGAGATAGTTTTTCCCCCCTTCTCTGCTGGTTCCATACTCTTTCTTATAGGGGAAGGAGAATATGTCATTAGTACCGTCAGCTTTGCTTAATTGCCTCTGGTTACCTTGTCTCCCATGCCTGGTTGGGCTACTATCCGTGAGCCCAGCCTGCCCTCTGGTGGTCCTTCCACAGTTGTCATACGCTGTGTATGAAATAATGTAGCCTCTTAGATATGCTTTGAACGACTCCCACACAGTAGAATGAGACACGTCAGGGGTGCAGTTGATCTGTAAAAAGACATCAATGTGAGTTGATATGTATTTTTAAAAGGCACTACAGGATAGTAGTAGTGGGTCAAGTCACAATGCGTGTTGTGACACAATACAGACCGGAAAGCGGTTATCTAGCTGGACAGGTCTATGGTCTGAGATAATGATGCTCTGATATTGGCTATTAGTTACAAAAGGAAGATTGTCCAGCTGGAAAAAGTCAATCCTAGGGTATAAGTGGTGGACTGGAGAAAAAAAGGAGTACTGTTTAGAGGTGGGATTGCTCCTCCTCCATGGATCAGTCAAATTATAGGATTCTAGAAATGAATTGATTACTGCGCCTGATTTTGAAATTACATTGTTTGGCTTCGGTCTGGATCTGTCTAGACTTGGATGCAATACACAATTGAAATCTCCACCCAATATCAAATGATGAGAGTTAAGGTCGGGAAGTGTTGCGATGAGGTCAGAGAAACATTGAGCGTCATCCCCATTAGGACCATAGAGGTTAGTCAGAATAACCTGTGTGCTAAACAATTTACCCATCACTATAATATATCTTCCATTAGTATGCATACACTCATATGCTTGACCACCTGGTTAATTCCTTTCCTGTTCCAGCTGATAAAGCAAGTGGAGCCTAGAGTATGTGAATAGGCATAGTCATAGTAATCAGAAATGGATGTTAGTACGATCACTACGTCCAGTGTGCTGAAAGGTCAGAGTAATAAAATATAAAGAAAAGAAAAAACAGCTAAAAACAACAAAATACCCATAAATAGGCACGTTTCTAAACCAGATATGAATTCCCTAGTTGGTCCTTGGTTGCGTTTGCACGGCTTGTGCAGGGTCACAGTATGAGCCCACAATGGCTCTTTAGTATTATGTCGCCTTTCCTCCTGTGGATGTAGGTATATACAATGTATTCTTTGGCCTTGGTTGGGTATAAGAATGTCTTCTGCTCGCAGGTGGGAGTAACTTGGTGTCCAGACAGCGGTGTAGGAGCCCCCTCACCTCGTTGAAGGCTGACCTCTTCTTCATGACTGTCGCCATGTAGTCCAGGTAAATGTGAATATTCTGTCCGTCGTGGGTGATGGGAGCCGCTCGTGCTGCCTTACGGAAGACATCCTCCTCCTCCTGGGCAGCTCCCCATGCTTTGGTGCAGACTGTATGCTTCTGTGCGCACGGTCAAGGGTGGGGACGTAGTCGAGGCCTAGAATGTCCTGTAGCCGCTTCGCTATGGTCAGGGCAGTCTGATTCCGCCTACAGTCTTGAGTCCCTCTCTCACGCCAAAAATGTGACTGTTCCCCCAACGCTGTCTGGTCTCGAGGTCCTCAACCTTGGAAGTGAGTTTGACGACTTCTGATGATAGTCGGGTGACTTGCACTTCCAGTGTCACCACTTTGTCGGAGTAAATATTTGCGCCATCTTCCAGGCTATTCAGACAGGTGTGATGTCTCGCCAAGTCTTCGTTAACAAAGTCAAACTTTATGTTGACCTCGGTGGCGAGAATAGCTATTTGTGCAGATAGGTCAGTGGATAATGATTCCACCTTAGCCAGCGCAGTCTGTTCAGATTTAACGATGGCCACCATTACCAAGGCTAGGTTGGAAGGGGATCAGTGTCCGTGTCAGGTGAGCCCGAGGCTTCAGCAGAGGCCTGCTCCTTTGTGGCCCATGTTGTTGTCTCGACATTTTACGATTAAAAGGCCCAAAATTTCAGAAAAAAAGCCAGGTTAGTAAATTGGGTTTGATTACAAATGAAATGTTACAAAATGAACATGGTGGGGGAGGTGGTGGTCAAGTATTAATAGTAAGTTGTTCACCCTGAATCTGAGCACCGAGAAAACGCATCTTCACATGTTGCTGCTCACCAGCGCACCCATTTTAAAAAATGTAAGCTGTTTCCATATTGTCCATGAGTTTTATATTAAATAGACCTTATGGTTCAAGAGAAAATGTATTAATGAAAAAAGCATCTAATCAACTATGGCATTATTTTAATTGAACTCTGCAACTCTTCCAAATATTTACTTTTTTTCACAATTGCCACCAGTTTGACGCCAAAACATTGACAACAAATACATATTGACATAGTAAAATAAGTAAACGTTTTTAAAATACTTGTTATGAAGGACATTTCATGCTAAAACCCTCATATTAAACACCAATCATATTCACAAAATTGATGGTTTATATTTAGGATAATGTTTTATAGCTTTGTCCAAATTTTTTCAATAATAGAAAAATGATATATTTAATTGTACATGTGATAAGGCCATACAGAGGGCCAGAGATAATTACAGATGCCAAGTCACTTTACCATGTCTTTTTGTACATAAATCTACCTTCAAATCAAATTTATTTATATAGCCCTTCGTACATCAGCTGATATCTCAAAGTGCTGTACAGAAACCCAGCCTAAAACCCCAAACAGCAAGCAATGCAGGTGTAGAAGCATGGTGGCTAGGAAAAACTCCCTAGAAAGGCCAAAACCTAGGAAGAAACCTAGAGAGGACCCAGGCTATGTGGGGTGGCCAGTCCTCTTCTGGCTGTGCTGGAGATTATAACAGAACATGGCCAAGATGTTCAAATGTTCATAAATGACCAGCATGGTCAAATAATAATAATCACAGGCAGAACAGTTGAAACTGGAGCAGCAGCACGGCCAGGTGGACTGGGGACAGCAAGGAGTCATCATGTCAGGTAGTCCTGAGGCATGGTCCTAGGGCTCAGGTCCTCTGAGAGAGAGAGAGAAAGAAAGAGAGAATTAGAGAGAGCATACTTAAATTCACACAGGACACCAGATAGGACAGGAGAAGTACTCCAGATATAACAAACTGACCCTAATATCCCCACATAAACTACTGCAGCATAAATACTGGAGGCTGAGACAGGAGGGGTCAGGAGACACTGTGGCCCCATCCGATGACACCCCCGGACAGGGCCAAACAGGAAGGATATAACCCCACCCACTTTGCCAAAGCACAGCCCCCACACCACTAGAGGGATATCTTCAACCACCAACTTACCATCCTAAGACAAGGCCGAGTATAGCCCACAAAGATCTCCGCCACGGCACAACCCAAGGGGGGGCGTCAACCCAGACAGGAAGATCACATCAGTGACTTAACCCACTCAAGTGACGCACCCCTCCTAGGGACGTGATGAAAGAGCCCTAGTAAGCCAGTGACTCAGCCCCTGTAATAGGGTTAGAGGCAGAGAATCCCAGTGGAAAGAGGGGAACCGGCCAGGCAGAGACAGCAAGGGCGGTTCGTTGCTCCAGAGCCTTTCCGTTCACCTTCACACTCCTGGGCCAGACTACACTCAATCATATGACCCACCGAAGAGATAAGTCTTCAGTAAAGACTTAAAGGTTGAGACCGAGTTTGCGTCTCTCACATGGGTAGGTAGACCATTCCATAAAAATGGAGCTCTATAGGAGAAAGCCCTGCCTCCAGCTGTTTGCTTAGAAATTCTAGGGACAATTAGGAGGCCTGCGTCTTGTGACCGTAGCGTATGTGTAGGTATGTACGGCAGGACCAAATCAGAGAGATAGGTAGGAGCAAGCCCATGTAATGCTTTGTAGGTTAGCAGTAAAACCTTGAAATCAGCCCTTGCCTTGACAGGAAGCCAGTGTAGGGAGGCTAGCACTGGAGTAATATGATCAAATTTTTTGGTTCTAATCAGGATTCTAGCAGCCGTATTTAGCACTAACTGAAGTTTATTTAGTGCTTTATCCGGGTAGCCGGAAAGTAGAGCATTGCAGTAGTCTAACCTAGAAGTGACAAAAGCATGGATTAATTTTTCTGCATCATTTTTGGCCAGAAAGTTTCTGATTTTTGCAATGTTATGTAGATGGAAAAAAGCTGTCCTTGAAACAGTCTTGATATGTTCTTCAAAAGAGAGATCAGGGTCCAGAGTAACGCCGAGGTCCTTCAGTTTTATTTGAGACGACTGTACAACCATTAAGATTAATTGTCAGATTCAACAGAAAATCTCTTTGTTTCTTGGGACCTAGAACAAGTATCTCTGTTTTGTCCGAGTTTAAAAGTAGAAAGTTTGCAGCTATCCACTTCCTTATGTCTGAAACACATGCTTCTAGCGAGGGCAATTTTGGGGCTTCACCATGTTTCATTGAAATGTACAGCTGTGTGTCATCCGCATAGCAGTGAAAGTTAACATTATGTTTTCGAATGACATCCCCAAGAGGTAAAATATATAGTGAAAACAATAGTGGTCCTAAAACGGAACTTTGAGGAACACCAAAATTTACAGTTGATTTGTCAGATGACAAATCATTCACAGAGACAAACTGATATCTTTCCGACAGATAAGATCTAAACCAGGCCAGAACTTGTCCGTGTAGACCAATTTGGGTTTCCAATCTCTCCAAAAGAATGTGGTGATCGATGGTATCAAAAGCAGCACTAAGGTCTAGGAGCATGAGGACAGATACAGAGCCTCGGTCTGATGCCATTAAAAGGTAACTTACCACCTTCACAAGTGCAGTCTCAGTGCTATGATGGGGTCTAAAACCAGACTGAAGCATTTCGTATACATTGTTTGTCTTCAGGAAGGCAGTGAGTTGCTGCGCAACAGCCTTTTCTACATTTTTTGAGAGGAATGGAAGATTTGATATAGGCCGATAGTTTTTTATATTTTCTGGGTCAAGGTTGGGCTTTTTCAAGAGAGGCTTTATTACTGCCACTTTTAGTGGGTTTGTTACTCATCCGGTGGATAGAGAGCTGTTCAACATAGGAGGGCCAAGCACAGGAAGCAGCTCTTTCAGTAGTTTAGTTGGAATAGGGTCCAGTATGCAGCTTGAAGGTTTAGAGGCCATGATTATATCTCATAATACCTCATACCCCTGCACATTTTCTGGTACTGGTACTCCCTGTATATAGCTTCATTATTGTGTTTTATTCATCTTGTGTTACTATTATTATAAATGTTTTGCTCTGCATCATTGGGAAGGGCAAGTAAGCATTTCACGGTAAAGTCTACACCGCATGTGACATACAATACAATTTGATTTGATTATTAATTACACACTGTATTATAATTGACATACAGTACATTTCCCCCTGTTTTCATTCCTTCGACGACAGAAGCTTCAAACTTTACCCATATCGTTTCGTATTCCTTTGAATTTCTATTTCCATTTGCAATAGTTTAAGAAAATGTACAGTATTCATTGACCACTTCTGAAAATGAGGGTGGCTGCTCCTTTTCCAATGCCTTAAAATGACCCTTTCAGCAATGAGAGTTTAGACAGGCAGGCCAATTCTGATCTTTTTTCCCCTATTTGGTCTTTTGACCAATAAGATCAGCTCTAAAAAAGAGCTGATGTGAAAATATCTAATGTGATTGGTCAAAAGACCAATTAGTGAACAAAAAAAACTATTGGACTGCCTGTCTATTTGTCACATGCGCTGAATACCTCAAGTGTAGACCTTACTGTGAAATGCTTTCTTACAAGCCCTTAACCCACAGTGCAGTTCAAGAAGAGTTAAGAAAATATTTACCAAATAAACTAAAGTAAAAAATAATAAAAAGTAACACAATAACAATAACGAGGCTATATACAGGGGGTACCGGTGCTGAGTCAATAAGGTAATTTGTACATGTAGGTAGGGATGAATTGACTATGCATAGATAATAAACAGCGAGTAGCAGCAGTGTACAAAACAAATGGAGAGGGGGGTTGTCAAATGTAAATAGTCCGGTGGCCATTGGATTAATTGTTCAGCAGACTTATGGCTTGTGGATAGAATCTGTTAAGGAGCCTTTTGTTCCAGGATCCAGTTGCAGAGGGAGGTGTTTAGTCCCAGGGTCCTTAGCGTGGGCGCTATGGTGTTGAACGTTGCGCTGTAGTCAATGAACAGAATTCTCACATAGGTGTTCCTTTTGTCCAGGTGGGAAAGGGCAGTGTGGAGTGCGATTCAGACTGCGTCATCTGTGGATCTGTTGGGGCCGTAAGCAAATTGGAGTAGGTCTAGGGTATCCGGGAGGATGCTGTTGATGTGAGCCACGACCAGCCTTTCAAAGCACTTCATGGCTACCGACCTGAGTGCTACTTCGCTTCCTTGAGCACAGGGACTATGAAGGTCTGCTTGAAACATGTGGGTATTACAGACTCTGTCAGGGAGAGGTTGAAAATGTCAGTGAAGGAGTAGGCTTACAGGAGTAGGCTTACAGTAGACTCGTCAGTCTTGGAAGTTTCCTGTGTTGTGTTTTGGGGATATTGCAGTATCCAGTGAAGCTTCTGAGTAATTATTATTATATTTTTTTAACCTTTATTTAACCAGGTAGGCTAGTTGAGAACAAGTTCTCATTTACAACTGCGACCTGGGCAAGATAAAGCAAAGCAGTGCGACACAAACAACAACACAGAGTTACACATGGAATTAACAAGCATACAGTCAATAACACAATAGAAAAAAATTAAGTCTATATACAGTGTGTGCAAATGGCGTGAGGAGGTAAGGCAATAAATAGGCCATAGTAGCGGAGTAATTACAATTTAGCATATTAACACTGGAGGGATAGATGTGCAGATGATGATGTTCAAGTAGAAATACTGGTGTGCAAAAGAGCAGAAAGGTAAATAAAAACAATATGGGGATGAGGTAGGTAGATTGGATGGGCTATTTACAGATGGACTATGTACAGCTGCAGCGATCGGTTCGCTGCTCAGATAGCTGATGTTTAAAGTTAGTGAGGGAAGTCTCCAGCTTCAGCGATTTTTGAAATTCGTTCCAGTCCTTGGCAGCAGAGAACTGGAAGGAAAGGCGGCCAAAGAGGTGTTGGCTTTGGGGATGACCAGTGAAATATACCTACTGGAGCGCGTGCTACGGGTGGGTGTTGTTATATTGACCAGTGAGCTGAGATAAGGCAAAGCTTTACCTAGCATAGACTTATAGATGACCTGGAGCTAGTGGGTCTGGCGGTGAATATGTATTGAGGGCCAGCCGACTAGAGCATACAGGTCGCAGTGGTGGGTGGTATAAGGTGCTTTGGTAACAAAACGGATGGCACTGTGATAGAGTTTGGGCGGCAGTGTAGCCTAGTGGTTAGAGCATTGGATTAGTAACCCGAAAGGTTGCAAGTTCAAATCCCCGAGCGGACAAGGTACAAAATCTGTCGTTCTGCCCCTGAACAGGCAGTTAACCCACTGTTCCTAGGCTGTCATTGAAAATAAGAATTTGTTCTTAACTGACTTGACTGACCTAGTAAAATAAAGGTTAAAAAAAAAGACTGCATCCAGTTTGCTGAGTAGAGTATTGGAAGCTATTTTGTAGATGACATCGCCGAAGTCGAGGATCGGTAGGATAGTCAAGTTTTACTACTGTAAGTTTGGCAGTGTTTGTTGCAAAATAGGAAGCTGATTCTAGATTTGATTTTAGATTGGAGATGTCTAATATGAGTCTGGAAGGAGAGTTAACCTGTTGAGTGTAGGGGGCAGTATTTTGATGTTTGGATGAAAAATGTACCCAAATAAAACTGCCTATTTCTCAGGCCCAGAATCTAGAATATGCATATACTTGTCAGATTAGGATAGAAAACACTCTAAAGTTTCCAAAAACTGTCAGAATATTGTCTGTGAGTATAACAGAACTGATATTGCAGGCGGAAACCTGAGGAAAATCCAACCCGGAAGTGCTGTTTTTCTTGAAAGCTCTCTGTTCCATTGCCTGCCTTCGCTCCATTTTTAAAGGGATATCAACCAGATTCCTTTTCCTATGGCTTCCACATGGTGTGAACAGTCTTTAGACATAGTTCCAGGCTTTTATTTTGAAAAATGAGCGAGAAAGATCACATCGCGTCATTGGTGCCAGCAGTGTTTTGCATGCGCAACAGCTTGGATCAGACATTTTCTCTCTCTCTCCCATTGAAGAACCTACAGTCCGGTTGAAATATTATCGATTATATATTGTAAAAACAACCTGAGGATTGATTATCAAAAACGTTTGACATGTTTCTTTGAACTTTACGGATACTATTTGGAATTTTCATCTGCCCCGTCGTGCCCGCTCGAGCCTGTGGATTTCTGAACATAACGCGCCAACCAAATGGAGGTATTTTGAATATAAAAATAATCTTTATGGAACAAAGGAACATTTATTGTGTAACTGGGAGTCTCGTGAGTACAAACATCCGAAGAACATCAAAGGTAAGCGATTCATTTTATTGCTTTTCTGACTTTCGTGACCAATCTACTTGGCTGCTAGCTGTTTGTAATGTTTTGTCTGCTGAGAGAGATGTCCTTACATAAACGCTTGGTATGCTTTCGCCGAAAAGCTTTTTTGACATCTGACACACCAGATGGATTAACAACAAGCTACGCTGTGTTTTGCTATATTGCACTTGTGATTTCATGAAAATTAAATATTTTTAGTAATTTAATTTGAATTTGGTGCTCTGCAATTCAGCGGATGTTGACGAAAATGATCCCGCTAACGGGAGTTAACAGTCTAGCCAGACACCTAGGTATTTGTCCACATATTCTAGGTCAGAACTGTCTAGGGTAGTGATGCTAGTCGGGCGGGCGGGTGCGGGCAGCGAACGGTTGAAAAGCATGCATTTGGTTCTACTAGCGTTTAAGAGCATTTGGAGGCCACGGAAGGAGTGTTGTATGGCATTGAAGCTCGTTTGGAGGTTAGTTAACTTCTTGGATATAGGGGGCGCTCTTTTAATTTATGGATAAAAAAATGTTCCCGTTTTAGACAAGATATTTTGTCACGAAAAGATGTTCGACTATGCATATAATTGACAGCTTTGGAAAGAAAACACTCTGACGTTTCCAAAACTGCAAAGATATTGTCTGTGAGTGCCACATAACTAATGCTACAGGTGAAACCAAGATGAAATCTCCTTATATGGCTGTGTATGGGTCACGAATGAGCTTAGACTTTCTGTCGTTTCCGCAAGGTGTCGACAGCATTGTGACGTATTTGTAGACAAATCATTGGAAGATTGACCTGACCTAAGAGACTACATCTACCAGGTGGCCGCTTGGTGTCCTCCGTTGCAATTATTGCGTAATCACCAGCTGCGTGTATTTTTCGCTTGCTTCGAGGAGAAACACAGCTGCCACGAATGATTTATCATCGAATAGATATGTGAAAAACACCTTGAGGATTGATTCTAAACAACGTTTGCCATGTTTCTGTCGATATTATGGAGTTAATTTGGTAAAAAGTTCGGCGTTGTAGAGACTGCATTTTTGGATTTTTTTCTTAGCCAAACGTGATGAACAAAACGGAGCGATTTCTCCTACACAAATAATATTTTTGGAAAAAATGAACATTTGCTATCTAACTGAGAGTCTCCTCATTGAAAACATCCAAAGTTCTTCAAAGGTAAATGATTTTATTTGAATGCTTTTCTTGTTTTTGTGAAAATGTTGCCTGCTGAATGCTAGGCTTAATGCTATGGTAGCTATCAATACTCTTACACAAATGCTTGTGTAGCTATGGTTGAAAAGCATATTTTGAAAATCTGAGATGACAGTGTTGTTAACAAAATGCTAAGCTTGTGAGTGAATATATTTCTTTCATTTCATTTGCGATTTTCATGAATAGTTAACGTTGCGTTATGGTAATGAGCTTGAGGCTATAATTACGCTCCCGGATACAGGATTGCTCGACGCTAGAGGTTAATAGTGTCCAAAGAAGGGCTATATGTATACAGAATGGTGTCGTCTGCGTAGAGGTGGAACAGGGAATCACCCGCAGCAAGAGCGACATCATTGATATATACAGAGAAAAGAGTCGGCCCAAGAATTTAACCCTGTGGTACCCCCATAGAGACTGCCAGAGGTCCGGACAACAGGCCCTCCGATTTGACACTGAACTCTGTCTGCAAAGTAGTTGGTGAACCAGGCGAGGCAGTCATTTGAGAAACCAAGGCTGTTGAGTCTGCCGATAAGAATACGAAGATTGACAGAGTTGAAAGCCTTGGCCTGGTCGATGAAGACGGCTGCACAGTTCTGTCTTTATCGATGGCGGATATGATATCGTTTAGTACCTTGAGCGTGGCTGAGGTGCACCCGTGACCAACTCGGAAACCGGATTGCACAGCAGAGAAGGTATGGTGGGATTCGAAATGGTCAGTGATCTGTTTGTTAACTTGGCTTTCGAAGACTTTAGAGAGGCAGGGCAAGATGGATATAGGTCTATAACAGTTTGGATCTAGAGTGCCACCCCCTTTGAAGAGGGGGATGACCGTGGCAGCTTTGTCTAGCCCAGCTGATTTGTACGGGTCCAGGTTTTGCGGCTCTTTCAGAACATCTGCTATCTGGATTTGGGAGAAGGAGAAGCTGGGGAGGCTCGGGCAAGTAGCTGCGTGGGGACGGAGCTGTTGGCCGGGGTTGGGGTAGCCAGGAGGAAAGCATGGCCAGCCGTAGAGAAATGCTTATTGAAATGTTAAATTATCATGGATTTATCGGTGGTGACTGTGTTACCTAGCCTCAGTGCAGTGGTTAGCCACTATAGCCACTCGATAGCAGCTAGCTAATAATGAAGTGAAATTTAAAAAAATTCTAGGATTATAGTGAATCAAAATTATAAACCCACGCCAGAAGTGTTCTCTCTCAGTCAACATCCTAGATGAGTGATAGGGTATTGAGTCATGCAGGGGAGTGCACCTGCCCCAGAGAAGACCATAGTAAGAACATTTCTCCATCCTGAGTGTACACACACACACACCCACACACACATTTCTCCCTGCTGAATGTACAGGCTGTTGCTTCACTGCACAGCCCTATCCTGTCCTTGCTGTCCTGGTTCCTAATGTAATTCTTGCCCCACCTAACGAGAGAGAGAGAAAATATGCATGCCATGGTGTAATATTGTGTAATGATGGACTGCCCTGTGAGTAGAGTAGAACATGCGTCACTAAGCTCACCACTCCTACGTACAGTATGTCCTCACCAACACTGGCACCCCTTTTCAGAGCTTCCCTTGCTATGACCGTTAAAAGGTTAGCTGTATGGGTAATTTATGAAACGCCCTGTTTTTAAGTTTACAAATTTCTGAGAACTGTATGAGCATGTCTGTTTTGTATTTTGATACGTGTGTGGACAGAATGTGTACTTTTGTTGATGGGTTTCAAAGTGTGTGTGTTTTTTGTTTTACTATCCTTGTGGGGACCAGAAGGCCTCACAAGGATAGTAAAACGAGGAAATTGTTTCCCGCCCCCACAAGAAAAAAGCTATTTTAGGCTTAGCGGTTAGGGTTACAATTAGGGTTAGGGGTTAAGGTTAGGGATAGGGGTTAGGGATAATATGATTTTGAATATGAATCAAGTGTTTGGTCCCTACAAGGATAGTAAAACAAACATATCTGTGTGTTTGTGGGTGTGTCAGTTTGTGTGCTCTTCTACCGTATGCATTTGTGTGTGGTCTAGGAGTGTCTCTTTCTTAGCTCTGACAGATGTGATATTGAGTGCCATCTTGTCTGATCTTGTTGAGGGAGCATAAGCTCTTAGTCTGTTCAGCCAAACTTTCACCAGTGCCACCACACATCAAAGAAGGACTCCACCCTCATCCACCCTCTTCTCCCCTCCTCAACCCTCCTATCCTTCCTCCACCCTCCTCTCCCTCCATTCTCTCACTGGGAGCATAATTAAAAGAGTAAATAAACAACAAGCAAGAATGTAAACAGGACAGCACGATATCAAAGAGGCTCCTCAGAGCAAAGGCATGCTGGGCTCATGCACCTGCCTATCAGCAACCCGTCTACTCTGTATGTCTCACGGATGGCTGCTTACACAAAAGACATGGGAATAAAATAAGATTCATTGAATGAAGATTCTTCTCCTTTTCATTCCCTTCATTGTCATTATGTGGCATCAATGTGCCAGTTACACACATTTCACAGATGCATGCTTCACAGATACACACACTCACTTCACAGATGCGCACACACACACTTCACAAATGCATGCTTCACAGATACACACACACACACACACTTCACAGATGCACACACACACACACTTCACAGATATACACACACACACACACACACACACATCACAGATACACACTTCAGTAGGTCTGCAGATTCCACCCCTTATATGGGTCAACCGACCGGCGCTTCGTTGCTGCCACGTCATTTCAGTATTGGTTCTATTAGTGTCACCAAAGGGGCCATGGGGAGGAAATGTTATCAGACCACACTATGAATGGAAAACACTAGTGATGTTCTCTGAAGTCACAGTCTTCTGTCTTTGGCGCGCTTTGTCACAGGTGCAGGTGTGTGTGGGTGTGTGTGTGTGTGATGGTTTCTTGTCCCGAGCTTTCGTTTCGGGACTTTGATGTTTCAGTAAAAGAGTTATGACACATAGGACTCAACCCCTTTGTCCCTCACCTCTGTTTTACCACAACACGCAGCTTGTATTCACTTATCTTTTACATGGAGGTTTCTCTGCAGTCGTTTGCCCTTTATCCCTTATTACTCAGAACTGATTTGTAAATCCCCCATCTGAATCATATGGAACGAATGGCTGGAAAGTAAAGAGAAGACCGGCAAGCCATGCAAATGATGTTTTGATCATACAAAGAAAGGCAGAGGAGTAGTTTTACAAAGAAAATAAAGTTGTCATGACCATTCATATAGGTACTATTATGCATAGATCTACACAAATTTTTCATACAATTTATTTCCATAAGAGCCTCCCCTCTTTTAATGCAAATGGGGTCTTCCTGAAAGCTTCCATTGAGTCATAAATTCCAACAATGCTGTTGATGTTCAACTGACCTCCCACTTTCCACTTCCTCTCTTTCAACCCCTCTCCCTCTCTCCCTCCCCTTCTCTCACTCTCTCCTTCCCCTTCTCTCTCCCTCCCTCTCTTCCTCCTCCCTCCCCTTTTCTCTCTCTCTCCCTCTCTCTCTCTCTCTCTCTCTCTCTCTCTCTCTCTCTCTCTCTCTCTCTCTCTCTCTCTCTCTCTCTCTCTCTCTCTCTCTCTCTCTCTCTCTCTCTCTCTCCTTCTCACCCTCTCTGTCTCTTAGGGTCCACACATAGCTTCAGTGATCCTTGCAGCATATGAATGTAGTTCAGTGGACTTCCCCGAGCCCCCCTACCCAGAGAAGATCATGGGGGCATGGGAAGCAGCAGCAGCAGCTGTACAGTGAGGCATCTCTCTCTGGACCATCGTTGTCAAGGTCCGTCTGGAAGCCTGCATGTGGATGAGTCTACTGTAACTGTACTTGTAGCCTACACACGGTTAACACACAGTCTACTGGACAGTCCATGGCACATAGACACACAGTCTACGGGACAGTCCATGGCACATAGACACACAGTCTACTGGACAGTCCATGGAAAATACACACAGTCTACTGGACAGTCCATGGCACATAGACACACAGTCTACTAGACAGTCCATGGCACATAGACACACAGTCTACTGGACAGTCCATGGCACATAGACACACAGTCTACTGGACTATCAGTATTGGTAGGGGTTGAGAAATATCAAACATTTAATTGACCAATTTTAGCAATAATAACTAACCTCTGATTGATTGGAAAACCCCAGCCTTTCACGGTGAATTCCCCTAAAAACTTCATCTGGTTTAACCTAGCCATGTGCTTAGGTACTGGGGACCTGAGACTGACAGTTGACAATCCTTCATCACTGTCACACACACACACACCAAATGCACACACCACTGTCACACACACGCCACTGTCGCACATACAGTAACACTGTAACAAGAGCCAGCTCCTGGCACAGGTAGAGGGTTATACCCAGTTATTCTGGATGCATTCTGACTCTGGAGGCCTTGTGGCTGTGTTGACCACTACAATAACTCAGACATATCTCTAATTGTATCAGCCACAAAACTACAATGAGATTATATTTCTATGGTATCAGTTTCCCACTGATGATCAGCAGTACTGTTCCTGAATTCTCAGCTCTCACAGCTCTTTTACCGGCAGCCATGCAGCGTCAGGCCCTTTTTCAGCTCTTCCCTCTCAGAGTATAACTGTATCTACTGAGAAACACTGCTGGTTAACAGACAGAGACTCTGAGAATAGAGAACTCATCTCTATGACCTGTGGTGAACTGAGGTCTTTTTCATTTTGATCTAAGCTGACATAACATTAGAGATGGAAGCTGTTATCTTACTCTGGTCTAGAGCACATTTTGTTACTGGCCGTTGGGAACAGAGTACATTTACTACCACTACTACCACTAGTACTACCACTACTGCTACTACTACCACTATTACTACTTCTACCACTACCAATACTACTACTACCACTACTACTACCACCACCACTACCACCACCACCACCACCACTACTACTACTACCACTACTACCACCACCACTACTACCACTACTATCACCACAACCACCACTACTACCACCACAACCACCACTACTACTACCACCACTACCACCACTACTACTACCACTACTACTACCACTACTACTACTACTACTACTACTACTACTACTACTACTACTACTACTACTACTACTACTACTACTACTACTACTACTACTGTTACTACTACTACTACTACTACTACTACTACTACTACTACTACTACTACTACTACTACTACTACTACTACTACTACTACTACTACTACTACTACTACTACTACTACTACTACTACTACTACTACCCCTTGTACTCTACTCAGAGGGACAGAAAGCTTGTGACTTCCTTATTGTTTGTTTCACAATATCTTAACACAGGAACACAGACACACACGTCATAAGATTGGATATGAATGAGTTGTAGTGTATTCACAGATACTGTACATTACATTTGACTATCGGAGCATCACATTTGAACATTGGACTGGACCTATACAGAAGCTTGATCGTGTATTCTGTGGTGATGCTAGTCTACTCGATCTGCTGTGTGTGTGGGTGGGTAGCTGGATCAGGAAGTGTGTGGGTGAGTAGCTGGATCAGGAAGTGTGTGGGTGGGTATCTGGATCAGGAAGTGTATGGATGGGTAGCTGGATCAGGAAGTGTGTGGGTGGGTAGCTGGATCAGGAAGTGTGTGGGTGGGTAGCTGGATCAGGAAGTGTATGGATGGGTAGCTGGATCAGGAAGTGTGTGGGTGGGTACATCCACGTCGCCAGACCAGGCCTGCTGGAGAGACAGGATGCAAGGCCCACCCCATCTCACCTCAACCGAAAACTACACCACCTGTAGCTTTGTACCAGAGGCTTATCATCATCACCTGTAGTGTGTGTGTTTGTGTGTGTGTGAACTTCATAACACCTCATTAAGAGTTGAGTGCTCTCCAGTGCTGAGGGCTCAGTCAGGTGTATTCTACAACCATAGTTTTAGTTACGCCAGGATAAATGTGATTTCCCCATTCATTCCTCTTATATTTTACCAGGAAGACGATTTCAGTACAGACGGCTCATGGTTTGTTTAGCTGGCAAGCCATGCCCACACCAGAGAGTAATTATGCGGTAAGCACAGTGGTGTGTCCACTTAAAAAAAAAATACGCTGCAGGTGGCAGAAGGTTGGCACACATAAAACACACACACACAGTAGTACAGTGAATGAAACAGCTGCCCTGGAGATTAGGGCATGTCTGAATTATGGGCAAACTGGCAGGTTTCATCAACGATTGCTGTGTTGACATGGAACAAGATGTCCAGATTAAGTACCCCCTCACCACTCCTTCTCCCCATCCTCTCTCTCCGACACCCCAACCGTCCTTCCCCTTCCCCTCCCACACCCTACCTCTCCCCCTCACCCCAAAACACCCCCCTCTCCTCCTCACCCTTCTCACCCCATAACTTCTTTACTCCCCTCCATCAACCCAAAACTTCCCCCCTCCTCCCCTCCTTCCTCACCTCACCCCAAAACATCCCTCCTCTCCTCCTCACCCAATAACCTCTCTCCTCCCCTCCATCAACCCAAAACTTCCGTCCATCCTCCCCTCCTTCACCACCTCACCCCAAAACTTCCCACCTCACCTATCTCCCTCCTCACCTCCCTCACCCCACCGCTTCTAACAGGTTTTTCTGTGCCTGGAAACATTACCATAATGAGCTATGAGCCATTCCAAAGCACTCAGCTTCTCTGAAGGTTTTTCATTGTATTAATTAAGTCTATTGCTCTGCGCTCGCTCCCTCATCCCCATGTTCCTGGAGGTATGAACCCACTGAACCTACCTGGGATGAGGATTTGTTTCACTCCAATCTCTTCCGTTTTTTCTTCATAATTCGGCTCCAGAAATCATAGAGTGATGCCAGCTTATAACTGAAAGCCTGTGAAAAACAGTGGAATTTTGTAAGAGATTTTTAAAATCATGTGAGAATTACTGCCAGTGTTGTAGGTGTATGTGTTGTACATGGTGTAATGTTGCTGTTCCTTTCTCACGTATGGCCTTTTCTCGTGTGTGTGTGTGTGTGTGCACGAGTGTGTGTGTGCGCACTGCCATCAGAGAGCTGCTCCCTTACTTCATGGCGTAGACAGCGAGGCTGTCTGGAGCAGACCCTGGTGATAAAGACTACGACAAGTTTTAAGTTGCTGGAGCAGGCCGAGACTCCACAGGTAACCTCTCATCCTTATTCCAACCTCAATCTGTATTTGTTGTCTTCCCTCGGTCTCTCCCCCTTAACACGTAACGTTATCTTTCTGCTCTTCTCTTTCCCTTTCTGTCTTTGTCTTCTCTGACATAGACCGCAAAGGTGGCACACACCCTGTCTGTCTGTCTGTCTGTCTGTCTGTCTGTCTGTCTGTCTGTCTGTCTGTCTGTCTGTCTGTCTGTCTGTCTGTCTGTCTGTCTGTCTGTCTGTCTGTCTGTCTGTCTGTCTGTCTGTCTGTCTGTCTGTCTGTCTGTCTGTCTGTCTGTCTGTCTGTCTGTCTGTCTGTCTGTCTGTCTGTCTGTCTGTCTGTCTGTCTGTCTGTCTGTCTGTCTGTCTGTCTGTCTGTCTGTCTGTCTGTCTGTCTGTCTGTCTGTCTGTCTGTCTGTCTGTCTGTCTGTCTGTCTGTCTGTCTGTCTGTCTGTCTGTCTGTCTGTCTGTCTGTCTGTCTGTCTGTCTGTCTGTCTGTCTGTCTGTCTGTCTGTCTGTCTGTCTGTCTGTCTGTCTGTCTGTCTGTCTGTCTGTCTGTCTGTCTGTCTGTCTGTCTGTCTGTCTGTCTGTCTGTCTGTCTGTCTGTCTGTCTGTCTGTCTGTCTGTCTGTCTGTCTGTCTGTCTGTCTGTCTGTCTGTCTGTCTGTCTGTCTGTCTGTCTGTCTGTCTGTCTGTCTGTCTGTCTGTCTGTCTGTCTGTCTGTCTGTCTGTCTGTCTGTCTGTCTGTCTGTCTGTCTGTCTTTCTTTCTTTCTTTCTCTTTCTTTCTTTCTTTCTTTCTTTCTTTCTTTCTTTCTTTCTTTCTTTCTTTCTTTCTTTCTTTCTTTCTTTCTTTCTTTCTTTCTTTCTTTCTTTCTTTCTTTCTTTCTTTCTTTCTTTCTTTCTTTCTTTCTTTCTTTCTTTCTTTCAACTTTCTTTCTTTCTTTCTTTCTTTCTTTCTTTCTTTCTTTCTTTCTTTCTTTCTTTCTTTCTTTCTTTCTTTCTTTCTTTCTTTCTTTCTTTCTTTCTTTCTTTCTTTCTTTCTTTCTTTCTTTCTTTCTTTCTTTCCCCGGCACTACTGTCCTCCAGGTCTCACTCTGTTTCTTCTGCCTTCTGTCGTCAGTTTGTATCAACCTTTGTGCAACTTTGGTGAAACCTAAACGTTCAGAGTGTATACATGTGTTGTAGCCAGCTGAAAACTCTTAGATGTACACTGCCGTTCAAAAGCTTGGGGTCACTTAGAAATGTCCTTGTTTTTTAAAGAAAAGCTCATTTTTTTGTCCATTAAAATAACAGAAATGTATCATAAATACGGTGTAGACGTTGTTAATGTTGTAAATGACTATTGTAGCTGGAAACGGCTGATTTTTAATGGAATATAGGAATACAGAGGCCATCGTCAGCAACCATCACTCCTGTGTTCCAATGGCACGTTGTGTTAGCTAATCCAAGTTGATTATTTTAAAAGGCTAATTGATCATTAGAAAAACCTTTTGCAATTATGTTAGCACAGCTGACAACTGGTGTACTGATTAAAGAAGCAATAAAACTAGACTAGTTGAGAATCTGAAGCGTCAGCATTTGTGGCTTCGATTACAGGCTCAAAATGGCCAGAAACAAAACTTTCTTCTGAAACTCGTCAGTTTATTTTTGTTCTGAAAAATGAAGGCCATTCCACGCGAGAAATTGCCAAGAAACGGAAGATCTTGTACAACACTGTACTACTCCATTCACAGAACAGCGCAAACTGTCTCTAACCAGAATAGAAAGAGGAGTGGGAGGCCCCGGTGCACAACTGAGCAAGAGGGCAAGTACATTAGGTTCTAGTTTGAGAAACAGACTCCTCACAAGTCCTCAACCGGCAGCTTCATTAATAGTACCCGCAAAACACCAGTCTCAATGCCAACAGTGAAGAGGCGACTCCAGGATGCTGCCATATCTCAGACTGGCCAATGAAAAGAAAAGATTAAAATGGGCAAAAGAACACACACACTGGACAGAGGAACTGTACCTAGAAGGCCTGTATCCCAGAGTTGCCTCTTCACTGTTGACATTGAGACTGGTGTCAATTGCTTTGTGCCTTCCTAATCTTAACCTGTCTTCTCTGAGTGCATCTGCTTTCCAACACAATACAGATCAAACAGACAAGGCTGGTTTATACTTTGTCTATCGACATGTCTGTAGATAGTTGTCGCAGTGACATCACGAACATTCTATTGCTATCGCTATGAAAAAGTATAAACACAAAAATGACAGGCTGCACGACATCAGCAGACTGGTGGTCCAAAATTGCGTAACTGGTGTATTTCAACCCCAATAAATCCATCCATTTAAAAATGAGTTTAGCTAGCTAGCTAACATTAGATGTATAGCCAGTTCAAATAATGACCATATCATAGCTGACAACATCTTAACTTTAGCACATTTATATTCATTATTACAGAAAATAAGCTCACAGCAAGATAATTATTTACAAGTTAATGGCGTGCTAATTACAGAAAATAGCTTACGGTTGTGATGAAATAAAAGTAGGGCATTCTACAGGATCATTTTAGAACTTTGGCACTGTCTTGTTGCTGGCTCAGTCAGGTAATCATGACAACTGATGCAGCGACAGGGTCAAAGTTGAACTTTTTTCATCTGTCTGCGACAAGGAAACCGACATTCGTAGAGGCGGTCTACAGACATTCCACTGGAGTATAAATGAAATGTTGTTGTGCATTCTAATTGTCTACAGACATGTCGATAGACAAAGAATAAACCAGCCTTTAGGCCAACTCTTACCCTACGAGGTCCGGAGCCTGTTTGTTTTCTGTTCTACCTGATAATTAATTGCACACACTTGGTGTCCCAGGTCTAAATCAGTCTCTGATTAGAGGGGAACAATGAAAAAATGCAGTGGAACTGGCTTACTGGTCCAGATTTGAGTTTGAGGTCTTTACGCAGTTATTGTCGTAAGGCAAACAGTTTGGTGAAGCCGGTGCCAAAAAAAGGACCCTGTTCTCCTTTACGTGCTGGTATTGACCTAACCTAATGAGTCTTTATTTGGTCTCAATAGATTTCTATAGGCTCACACTCAGGGCCCGGGCTGGCAAAACTGTACATTGATTACTTTGTGCCAATACGTTCATTGACGTGGATTCGATGTGTTTTAATCCGGTGAATCAGCAGGGTGTGACAAACACTGGTGGAACTGATAGTGGGTGAGTGCTCCCTGGCACAGGAGTGATGATGGGTGTACATACTGTCATGTTTAGTTTATTACTAATACCATGGGCATCTGCAGAGTTTGGCACTTGCTGCAGCCTCCCTTGGCCCTCAGACCACGTGTGAGTCTGGAGTCTGAAATCATCCAACACCGATGAGTCCCGCTCGGATCTCCACCAGAACGAACCAACAAAGTGGAAGAGAGAAGGAGCCGGACAGGAGAGGAAAAGAGAGGGAATGTGTGACGTCCCATCGTGGAGAGCCGCCATTCGTCCGTTGATGCATTCATCTTCGTCGCTTTGATTTGCTCTTGTCGTTTCTTCTTAATTTTCTCCACCGCAGGGTTGACGTGTCCGAGGTATCAGGGAAAGCTTGTTGGTTGTTTGTTTCGCATCCTCTGAGAGAAGGGTTAAACACATGTCACCAACCACAGAGCTGCTGCCTCAGGGCTGCTGCCTCAGGGCTGCTGGGTCTGAATTAGTGTTCTGAGGCTCTACCACTCTCTCTCCCTCTCTCACTTTGTCTCCGTCACGCATTCTCTATTTCCGTTGATATCCCTCCCTTTCTCTCTCTCCCTCTCTGTTTCTGTCTCTTTCTGCTGATATCTTTCACTGGGTGTGTGTTGGGGGACCGCAGCAGGTTCCTTACACCACGGAGGAGCTGCAGGAGTCGGAAGCTTTTCTTTCCTATCTTTCCTCTCCATCTATCACCTACAACGGGGGGGGGCTGCATTCTTTCACTGGCCGAGAGCGAGAGACGACGCTTATTGCATCACATGCTCATTATGCTATACATTTTATAGAGAAGACATCACGGTGATTATCGACATCTCGCTTTGGTGGATTTATATTGCATCATTATTTTAACCAAGGTTAGAATAGCGATTATAGAAAATCAAGAGGTGATTGAATGGCAACATGGGAGAGAAAGTGTGTTATCAGATGTGTTAAGTTTGTATGTTTGTGGAGAGTAAATGGTTAAACAGTGATGATTAATGAGTGTGACGTATCTTTGGGCTCCACAACAGGTTGGAGATGCTGACTCTCTCCTCTCTTACTCTGAGGTCATAGGGGTGTTATTGTGCCAGGAGCTTGACTTAAACCCAGTGGCATTTCTCAGAACGTGCACATGCCAACTTCCTGCCACAAGCAAGCTCACTTGAGTGACGGCAAAAGAACACGGTTTTCCCCCCTTCAAGATGGCTATTCAAGAATGATGAAGTCATGACTTTACTAAGCATGTCCAGACGTTGATGTCAGCATTCATCAAAAAAATAAATCATACAAAATGGAACATTTGGATGATACTTATGTTTCTAAAAACTAATCCTGGAATCCTCATCCCCAAAGTTTTTTAAAATATGTATTTCCATTCTATAATTAAAGGTAGCCTGGTGATTCAGTGGTTTCCCTGAAGTGTTTTGTGTTTTTAAGTGTTTGGCCGGCATGGAAGGGGTTTACCAGCGCTGTGAATTCTTGATTGCCAACTCCCAGGATCGTATCTCCTGTGAATAAGAGCCATCTGCGCTGGGCTGGGCTTGTGCCCCCCCCCCCTCTCCTTGGCCTACTACACTCCACTCAAAGGCTCTCTGTGCTGTGGTTTGTCCAGACCCATCACGTGACTTCTCTGAAAGTGCCCCCTCCCTCCTCCTCACCCTTTATTTCCAGTAAACTGTTTGAAAGGAGGGGGTGAGTCAGAGTAAAACCAGCTTCCCTTCAACCACAGCTTGTTAAAGAATTTGTCAACGTGGACTCGGGCCGTTTTTTTTTGTTGATAGATTTGAATTTTGTAGGGACTATGGGGCTGGGATTGGGTTGGGTTGCGTCAGGAGCCTTAATCACTCTGCTGCGTGCGCGTGTGTGTGTGTGTTTGAAAGAAAGAGAGGGAACAGGCTTGTGAGCAGTTAATAAGATGAACTTTAGCCATCTCTCTGTCGGGGCTCGCCTCGCTCCGCTCTGGAGATGTGTGTCGTCCTCTCTCTGTGTGAAAGAGTTTCATTCAGAAAAAAAGAGAGCGAAAGAAAGAGAGAGAGAGAAACTGTGTGGGTGTTGACTTGTGTATAGGCTATGCATCGAGTTTTCCTTAACTGACACTTTCCAGATGCAGATTGCATTGTCGTCTGCCTATTTTTGAACTCCTTACCCCAGCCTTTCCCAAACTCAGTCCTGGGGACCCCAAGGGGAGCACGTTTAGTTTTTTGCCCTAGCACTACACACCTGATTCAAGCTTGATGATTAGTTGATTATTTGAATCAGCTGTGTAGTGCTAGGGCAAAAAACAAAATGTGCCCCCCTTGGCTCCCCAGGACCATGTTTGGGAAACGCTGCCTTAGCCTCATCACGTCTACACCCACATGTTTTCAAACCTTTGAGGTCATCATAAGGAACACATTTGTATTCTGGAGTACGTATTTGCATCAGTACAATGAGTCATGCATATATTGTATAAATTGATATCAGGGCAAGTTGTTATCATAAACATGGAGTGGGCTGGTTTGTTTATATAAACAGCGTCCCGTAATTTAGAATAGGGGTTGCTATATCATTACATGTGTGGAGGGAAACAGTGAACTCTTTTCCTTTTTTCCCACTGGGATGCCTATTTGCGTCAATCTCTCGTCATCTCTCTGGCAACAGTAACCATTGGTATTCAAACTATTGTGTTAAACATAGCGCTCATTGGTCCCCTTTGTGTGGACATTTTCCTTGACAGTAAATAATATAGAATGTGCTCTGATAGTTTAATGTCATTACAATTCTTAGAACCAAGATCATCGTGTTTGACATTATTTCATTACTAAGAAGTCCCTGACAGTCACCCTACCCTGGGAGACCAGCTACTGTACCTTTAGACACTACCCTAAAGATGGGTATTGTATTTTTTGATACATTTAAAGAGTAAAATAAGAAGCAAACTCCATAGCAGTTAATGGGCCAACTATAATAGCCTTAACTTATAAACGGCAGATCAAACATGTGATTTTTACTTCACACTGTAGGCATTATCTTTATGTGGGGGCGTAGTGGTACAGAGTGCTGAGTAAAGAGACGGACAGCAAAAGGCTGGAGCCATGCTCCCATGGTTTTAATGACCCTGCACCCTTGACAAGATCTCCAAAATGTAATTGCTGGTAAGCCCTGCCCTGGGGGACAGCATGTTGTGCGGTGACGGGGATGGGAGAGGCGGGAGGGAGGGAGGGAGGCAGCCGTGGGTGGAAGCCTGGCCAAGATGGTGATTTTCCATGAGCTGCATACAATACACGTTGTGTGGTGTCTGGATTTCTGAACACTGGTCATGTACAATAGACAATTTTGTGGTCCAGAAGGTACACATACGGGGAGTCCCTCGAGCAAATCGCAATGTCACGTGTATACACACGATATCCCTGCCCACTGGGACCTTCACTTCATTCGGTAGAGAGGTAGCCATTTTCCTTTCACTCATTCATACCAGTCAAGTGAGGGGAAATCCAGAATTATACTGACTTGGTAAACAATACCAATGCAATGTCATCTAATAAATGTGACCCATTTGACTAAACAGTGCTTGTTTTCCTAACAGTTAATAGTTATTGAAACATAACTCCTCTATTCTACAGTTGTCAGGTGTTTGCGGTCAACAGATGTTCCAGAGTTGTTCAGCTTGTTCCAGAGTTGTTCAGCTGTAAACATTTACATTTGAGTCCTTTAGCAGACACTCTTATCCAGGGCGACATACAGGAGCAGTTGGGGTTAAGTGCCTTGCTCAAGGGCACAGACAGATTTTTCCCCTAGTCGGCATGGAGATTCGAACCAGTGACCTTTCGGTTACTGACCCAATGCTACCTGCTGCCACATACACATTCCTACCCCCCAGACATCCTGCTCTGTCTCCCAAGAAAAAATAATAAAAATAAAATAAGGAATAAAGAATCTGGAACAGAAGACTGGAATTAGAGAAGCAGGTTTATCCTTGTGAAAAGCCCTTGTGATTGTATAAAATCTTAGGGCGAATTTCAAAATGTGAGCCAATCAGAGTGGATGTCAGTTGGCCCCCCCTTCTTTTATTCCCTGTGGGCCGGCTCCTGCTCTTGAAAAAATGCCGCGATTACTCTACTGCTTTGTTGACCATATTTGGCATGCTCATATCTTACTACCCTCCCCCAGTCAAGTTCAACCTCTCAAGTTTAAATTTACTGGTATGTGTGAAACATTTTACCCGTACATTTAGGTTGTGTTATTGTTTAGCTATTGTGAATAAGACATTTTCATCATGTATTGATGTTTAATCAATTTCTTGTAAAACTTGATGATTTGGATGAGGATATATTGTTCATTCAGGGTGGCACGTCCTATCTGATTTTAGGGCAGTTTAATATAAGTAAAATATATAGCAATTAAACTGATGAAATAAAAAAACATTAACCAGTAGTAATATGGTAATTACAGTCATCTGAAAGATGGCAGTTTGAGTTCTGGATCAATTAAGAGTTGACGGTAAGGTTTATGCCTCATATCAGATTTAGCCTGAGAGATGACCTGAGAGATGACCTACTAAAAGGTAGTGAATGATTCAAGTCATTCCTCCTAAAAAAAAAAAAACATTTTGTTTTAGTTTGATATTTGTACATGCAATACCACCTCATGTACAGATCATACCAGTCAAATAGGAAACCCCATTCTAATAACTGTATGTTTTTCTGGTTGGAGCTATCATTTCTGCTACATAACACATTCTTTAGAGAAGTAAAACATGTTCCCAAATATTCCTTCAATTAGACTGAATGTATAACTCATAATTCAAATGTATTTTACATTTCATATCAAAGGAAAAATGTGTTGAGTTTTAAAAGGGATGAAGTATTAAAAATGCAGTAAATAACACCCATATTTGTATCAATTAATATCATACAAATTAAATGTTTCAGCCTTGGGACAATCAATATCTACAGAATAGATTTTTAGAGTCCAATTAATAGAAGTCTGTATGTACTTTTAGCAGTAATACATCTATACATATAAATGAGACAGTACCCTCAACATGACAAATTACCCCCAGTGTGTTTTTAGTTTAAAACACTGTCATTTCATTTTTCATTCCCCTTCAATTGATATACCAACCTTACGGCATTAGCATAGTTAAATATCTGTAAAAAAATAAATAATAATAATTTAACTCAAACGAAGAAATAAAGTTACATGCATACAATTTGTACTGTTATCTCTAGTGACATTCTAATAAAATCATCAGAAGTATGACCATATCGTAATCAATCCAGGATAATTCCCCCATCCTTTCTTCACAGTTCCCAGAAATATTTTAAACTACATCAACAAGAGCTTAACCCTCCCCTTCCCAACATAGGTATAATGAGGAAAATCCATGTCATTGCTTTCAAAAGAGCCCTTTGTTGAGTTGTCAGAAAAGATGGGGGAAAAGCAGCAGAATTAGTAAGAATATGTGAGTCCTTGAAATGAGTCTGGTCGTCTTCTGACATTGATGGTAATGGATTAAAAACTGTCACCAGAGGTAAGAAACAGTCAGGGGATGTAAATGTATATAATGTCGCAGTAGAAAAGGTGTTTGGAGGAGTTTGCAGAGGGTGATTGTTCCAATTAGACAACTGACAGGACAATTGTCGGTGTGCAGCATTTTTGCAGGGCTATTTATATATACAGGAAATATAATATATTTAGATAATAGTGGGATAGTAGATAACTTGGAAAAGTCTGTGAAGTGTGTCACAGTATTGTCCTAAATGAAAAATAAATATGTTACGTTTTTACCACAATTCAATATGTTAATTGTACATTGACTTCATTGACAAAAAAGCTTTATTTAATAGGAATTTAATTGATTAACGAAAAATGTGGTTTATATTATCTGTTCTCTGATGTATTTGTACAGACGAAATGCCAGCTTCCTTCTTTCTTTATATTTATGGTACATAACACAACATATTAATGAGAAAATATGGTAAAACAGACACCGGTTTGTCCTAATCCCACAGTAAATATATTCTCTTTAGTGTGTGAATCTTCTGATATTCCCCATAATCTCACATTTTCTAATGTTCAGTCTCAAATCCCCACCGAACCCATTTTAATATAATGTATGTATAATTTGAAAGATAGAAATGCATCAGAACTCACAAATGACTTACAACACCATGCCGAAGGATATTTCCTTAGAGACGATAAGATATAAACAAAGCCATTTTAAACAAATGCAATTCCTTCAAGACAATAATTGAATTGTTTTTATTGGATCAATTTCATTTGTGTTGATTGTGCAAGTATCGTCTAAGATTGATTTAAGACTTCGTCCAACAATTTGGAAACCTATTACATAATGAATTTCAGAGAAATTATAGAATAAGAAATGTTTTGGTAGTATTCTTAGTAAATATTACTACCATGTTTTCATCTGTGATATATTTCAAATGTGCAGGAGATAATCCTTCTACCTTTAATCACCAGAGATTAGTGAAACGGTTATTGATAGCATATACGGTGCCTTCAGAAAATATTCATATTTTGTTGTGTTACAGCCAGAATTCCAAATGTATTACATTTAGTTTTTGTGTCACTGGACTACACACAATACCCCATAATGTCAAAATGGAAAAATGATTTTTTTACCTTTTTACAAATTAATAAAAAATGAAAAGCCGAAATGTCTTGAGTCAATAGGTATTCGACTGCTTTGTTATCACACGCCTAAATAAGTTCAGGAGTAAACACTTGCTTAACACATTAAGTTGCATGGACTCACTCTGTGCAATAATATTGTTTAACATGATTTTTGAATGACTACCTCATCTCTGTACCCCACACATACCCCTCAGTTGAGTAGTGAATTTTAAACACCGATTCAACCACAAAGACCAGGGAGGTTTTCCAGTGCCTTGCAAAGAAGTGCCCCTATTGGCAGATGGGTAAAAAAAACATTGAATATCCCTTTGAGCATAGTGAAGTTATTCATTACACTTTGAATGGTGTATCAATACACTCAGTCACTACAAAGATACAGGCTTCCTTCCTTACTCAGTTGCCGGAGAGGAAGGAAACTGCTCAGGGATTTCACCATGAGGCAAATGGTGATTTTAAAGTGGAGCTGACAGCATTTTAGCAACATGAAATCATATACAAAATCAGTTCCTATACACCCCCAGGAAGAATATGACACTTAAAACATTTTCTGACAAGAGAGCACTTGGATATGGTCATTTTTGTAGAATGTTTGGGAATTGCGTATACTAAGGCATTTGTGAAAATTATATAGCAATATAGAGTGGGAAACCGGCTGAGCTTTTGGACAATTAATAGACACTGCAATAAATAAAACCTAATAAAAGCATCTGTCTCGTCCAAGACTGGAGTCTACATAGACCGGTGTACTATAGCCAATCTGCGCTACAGTTGGCCTTTATACAAACAAGCCATTTGCCATTATTCATTTTGAACTGGACTGTGGGTTTACAGACAGTTGCCATTGCGCGACTATAGATCATTAGAACGCATTCACCAAAAGCCACAAAATACACCTGAATGGATTTCTGAAAATATTTTAAAACCACAGGAGTCCTCTTACATTTGGGAACTTTACAGTCCTATTGATCAAACAACCATGAAAGGGTAGTCTCTCTCTCCCTCAGTTATGCACATCAACAACAGCAAGATCAACATCTAATGCTTGCCAGGCAAGATGAGATAATATCTAACGAAGGAACATTAGATTAAACCTCTCAAACTTTCTCCGCTAAATTGCACTGATAAACAAGTGTAGCATACTCATCCTTCTGCTGCTTGCCTGCTAATGTATACTTGTCCCAACCAAGCACCCAGGCTAACTGGCTAAGAACACCTTACTATGACCATTTAACTTTAGAGTTCCTGGCTATTACTTTTTCTGCCTACGATTACTGACACTGGCCATATCCAGCGGGTGTTGCGCTCATAAATTCAAATCAAATCAAATGTTATTTGTCACATGCGCCGAATACAGTGAAATGCTTACTTACAAGCCTTAAATCAACAATGCAGTTTTAAGAAAAATACCACAAAAAAATAATTAAGTAACAAATAATTAAAGAATGACAGTAAAATTGCAGTAGAGAGGCTATATACAGGGGGTACCGGTACAATGTGTGGGCGCACTGGTTAGACGAGGTAATTGAGGTAATATATACATGTGGGTAGAGTTATTAAAGTGACTTATGCATAGATAATAACAGAGAGTAGAAGTGCAAAGCAATGCAATTAGTCTGGGTAGCCATTTGATTAGATGTTCAAGAGTCTTATGGCTTTTGGGTAGAAGCTGTTTAGAAGCCTTTTGGACCTAGACTTGGCGCTCCGGGTACTGTTTGACGTGCGGTAGCAGAGAGAACAGTCTATGACTGGGGTGGCTGGAGTCATTGACAATTTTTAGGGCCTTCCTCTGACAATGCCTGGTATAGAAGTCCTGGGTGGCAGGAAGCTTAGCCCCAGTGATGTACTGGGCCGTACACACTACACTCTGTAGTGCCTTGTGGTCGGAGGCTGAGCAGTTGCCATACCAGGCAGTGATGCAACCAGTCAGGATGCTCTCGATGATGCAGCTGTAGAACCTTTTGAGGATCTGAGGACCCATGCCCATGGGGAATAGGTTTTGTCATGCCCTCTTCACGACTGTCTTGTTGTGCTTGGACCATGTTAGTTTGTTGGTGATGTGGACACCAAGGAAATTGAAGCTCTCAACCTGCTCAACTACAGCCCAGTCGATGAGAATGGGGGTGTGCTCGGTCCTTCTTTTCCTGTAGTCCACAATTCTCTCCTCATTCTTATGACTGTCTTGTGATCATTGCTCTTGCTCGTTTGATTGTATTGACATTCCCTGCCTTAGTTACATTCGTTACATTTTTGCAATTTTTGTTATTGTAACTGAAAAAGTGCATTTCGAATAGAGACAGCCAAGAAATGTATTGGTGAATTATATTAATCATGCATTGAACTGCATCCATCTATTCTGCCAACGATGTCTCATTGTTCGTCATGGAATGTTGAGTCACATAGAACCTATTTTGAAAACTTCTTATAAAGTTGGTTTTGCAGCATAAACTGGGAATTTCATATTTTTTACTGATGTTATGATTGTATGTTTTTAATGATTGTCAGTTCCACTTTAGTACAGTTAGTTTAATGGCTGTGATAGGATGGATGGATCAACATTGTAGTTACTCCACAAAACAAACTTAGTTGAAAGCGTGAAAGAAGGATGCCTGTACAGAATACATTTTTTTTCCAAAACATGCTTTGCAACAAGGCACTAAAGAAATGCAGCAAAAAATGTGGCAAAGCAATTCATTTTTTTGTCCTGAATACAAAGTATTATGTTTGGGGCAAATCAAATACAACACATTACTGAATACCACTCTCCAAGACTCACAGCTGTAATCGCTGCCAAAGGTGATCCTAACATGTATTGACTCGGGGGTTAAATATTTATCTAATCAACATATATTAGTGTTTTATTTTTCATTTATTTATTTGTATTTATTTTTTTACAAATGTTAGAATTTTTCTTCCACTTTCATATTACAGTGTATTTTGTGTAGATTGTTGACAAAAAAATTACAATTAAATGAATTTTAATCCCACTTTGTAACACAACAAAATGTGGAATAAGTCAAGGGGTGTGAATACTTTCTGAAGACCCTGTGTAGCTTTTGATGTAAACTGCTGAACACAATTGAATCTGCTAATCTGAAAATCATATTTTAATCATTAAAGATGCATACAATACATTTCTATGTTGTCATGCAAATGAGAATGATCTGTTAAATATTTGCCATTATTCTTTTCAGGACTTGCAGTGCAAGTGCAGAAAATGGTTCAGAAGGTTGGATTCTTTGGAATTCTAGTCTGCGCCTCTGTAAGTGAAATCACATATAGAACTCTATTCTATAAAACAAAAAAATCATCATCCCTATTAATGTCTGAAAATACAAGAAAGTGACTACAGTCTAAATTCAGACCTTTAAAATAGCATTTCTGTGCATACATTTCTGTGCATAATGAAACTGTCTGTCAATTTAAAGTGAACTGCTGATGGCTCAACCCTCAAACCAACAGACCGAACAGATGAATCATTATTATTGTTAATATAAAGCTATCTTTATTCTGGGTATTTTAGTCATTGTATTACTAATCCGTTAAATAGTTCCAGTCAGTCCTAAATACTTAAAACATAGGAGCATTTAACAAAACTTTGTTTGGACTGAACAATATTGAAGAATATTGAGTCCTTGCACTCTTCTATAGAGTTAAGTTGTTTCTTTGCTCTATAATTGTTGTTACTTATCCATATTCCTTTCTGATATTTAATTTATATTATCTCGTTCTCCAGATTACCAATCCAATGTTTGACCTGGCAGATATAACATGGTTCCCTTTTGGACCTTTTTTTGGAGCAACGCAAATTGGGAAAGCCATAGCCAAAATGCACATTCAGGTGAGTACTGTATACCAGCTCATGGCAGAAATGAATGTACAAAATGTCTTGCACACAAAACTCACTTTTCTTATGTATTTTTTTGTAATGACAAAGAGACTACTCAGATCCGTAGTTTGATATAAAATGTTGACAAAGTAACGTTTTTTTAATCAAGACTTTATTTCGTTTTGAAAATTGATATTTCAGACATGATAGTAAAACTATGTGGAGGATAAGGAGGGATCCTCCTGTGCTGTACTCAGCTGAGAGTGTAAGGAGGCCATTTTGTGCAGTGAAAGCAGGGCCTGTCATCCATTTTGTGAAAGCAGCTGCTGCACTCAGGGATACATACACTACATGACCAAAAGTATATGGACACCTGCTCGTTGAACATCTCATTCCAAAATCATGGGCATTAATATGGAGTTGGTTCCCACTTTGCTGCTATAAAATCCTCCACTCTTCTGGGAAGGCTTTCCACTAGATGTTGGAATATTGCAGTAGGGACTTGCTTCCATTCAGCCACAAGAGCATTAGTGAGGTTGGGCACTGATGTTGGGCGATTAGGCCTGGCTCGCAGCCACCGTTCCAATTCATCCCAAAGGTTTCCGATGGGGTTGAGGTCAGGGCTCTGTGCACCTATCTCAACAAACCATTTCTGTATGGACCTCGCTTTGTGCATGGGGGCACTGTCATGCTGAAACAGGAAAGGGCCTTCCCCAAACTGTTGCCACAAAGTTGGAAGCACAGAATCGTCTAGAATGTCATTGTATGCTGTAGCTTTAAGATTTCCCTTCACTGGAAGGGGTCTTGCCCGAACCATGAAAAACAGCCCCAGACCATTATTCCTTCTCCACCAAACTTTACAGTTGGGGCAGGCAGCATTCTCCTGGCATCCGCCAAACCCATATTCGTCCATCGGGTTGCCAGATGATGAAGCTTGATTCATCAGTCCAGAGAACACATTTCTACGGCTCCAGAGTCCAATGGCGGCGAGCTTTGCAGCACTCCAGCTGACGCTTGTCAGTGCGTATGGTGATCTTAGGCTTGCATGCGGTTGCTCGGCCATCGAAAACCCATTTCATGAGGCTCCCGACAAACAGTTATTGTGCTGACGTTGTTTCCAAAGGCAGTTTGGAACTCGGGAGGGAGTGTTGCAAATAAGGACAGGCAATTTTTTAAATGTATTTTTTATTTTGTATATATATATTTTTTCACGCGCTTCAGCACTCAGCCGTCCCATTCTGTGAGCTTGTGTGGCCTACCACTCCGCGGCTGAGACATTGTTGTTCCTGTACATTTCCACTTCCCAATAAACAGTACTTACTGTTGATCGGGGCAGCTCTAGCAGGGCAGAAATGTGACAAATTGAGTTGTTGGAAAGATGGCATCTTATGACGGTGCCTTGTTGAAAGTCACTGGGCTCTTTATTAAGTCCATTCTACTTCCAATGTTTGTCTATAAAGATTGCATGACTGTGTGCTTGATTTTATACACCTGTCAGCAATGGGTGTGGCTGAAATAGCTGAATCTACTCATTAGAAGGGCTGTCCACATACTTTTGTGTATATATAGTGTACTTTAGTAGGGATAATATTTTTTTATCACTTGAGAAAACAAATAAGGAACCTTTATTTTATTTATTGAACTGAAAAGTGAATTTGTACTGCAAAGAAGTATACACTGATGATTACTGTGTAAAAGTTGATTCAGATTTTCCCCATGCATGGAAGGATTAATGACTTAATCCACTTTGTGCCATGTTAGACAGTGTCTGTGTGCTTAATGGATTATCTTTCTAAATCCTCTATAAACTATTTTATAAATCAAAATACAAAAAATAACCAAAGACTGTAGGGTGCCAATTGAGTAAGCTGATTCATTATGTGACGTTCAATAAGACTGATTAAAAAAAAGAAAACGTATCGTCTTTATCTCTCTAGTAATGTTAAATGCACTTGGCTAACTTTCTCTAGATACCCTAGTAGTGAGGGAAACTTTGTTGTATGGGTGTTGGCCATAGAGAACCCCCTATTGTACAGAAGATTAACACTGTCTGTGATGATACAGAGAGTGGCGTGGGCAGCAGCATCATAGAGCCGATTAGGTCTGCTGTCCCCTGGGCCGATGACTTTCTCCATATCCAGGCAGGATCAGAGGTGTGCCCCTCCTTGCTTGACATGGCCAGGGCCAGCTTTACAATGATACACACTGACTGGAAACTGAACCAGGCTTACCATCACAACTGGTTGGGGTCGACCTGTTGTGTATTTAGTGAGATTTAACATTCTGTGTTGAGGATAGAAATGTAATGAATATAGATGACACAATGCTCTATACCTGACAGATCATGTCCCGTGTAAACAATACATTTCTATCTGAATGTTCTGAACACACTCATGTTCTCTCAGCTTCTCCTCTTCTTTTCCCCATTGTGTTAAGTCTGGAAAGAATGCAGAGAAGTTTTGTCTATTAGACGGCACTTCTTTGTTGTTTTACATTGACAGTATACTGCACTGTACTGAGTCACAGAGCTGTGGAGTTGTCATGTAAGAGTGGGTATGGAGAGGCAATATGATAGACTGTAATGGTGAACAGGTGAACGTTCTCCCTTGTGGGTCAAAGCAGAGGAACAATGCACTAGGGGGATTTGGAGGTGTTTTTTTATGTGGGCATAATACTGGGACACCTCTATGTGTTTTCTGTGTGGGCTTAATACTGGGCCACCTCTATGTGTTTTCTGTGTGGGCTTAATACTGGGCCACCTCTATGTGTTTTCTGTGTGGGCTTAATACTGGGCCACCTCAATGTGTTTTCTGTGTGGGCTTAATACTGGGGCACCTCAATGTGTTTTCTGTGTGGGCTTAATACTGGGCACCTCAATGTGTTTTCTGTGTGGGCTTAATACTGGGGCACCTCAATGTGTTTTCTGTGTGGGCTTAATACTGGGGCACCTCAATGTGTTTTCTGTGTGGGCTTAATACTGGGCCACCTCAATGTGTTTTCTGTGTGGGCTTAATACTGGGGCACCTCAATATGTTTTCTGTGTGGGCTTAATACTGGGCCACCTCAATGTGTTTTCTGTGTGGGCTTAATACTGGGACACCTCAATGTGTTTTCTGTGTGGGCTTAATACTGGGGCACCTCAATGTGTTTTCTGTGTGGGCTTAATACTGGGACACCTCAATGTGTTTTCTGTGTGGGCTTAATACTGGGGCACCTCAATGTGTTTTCTGTGTGGGCTTAATACTGGGGCACCTCAATGTGTTTTCTGTGTGGGCTTAATACTGGGGCACCTCAATGTGTTTTCTGTGTGGGCGTAATACTGGGACACCTCAATGTGTTTTCTGTGTGGGCGTAATACTGGGCCACCTCAATGTGTTTTCTGTGTGGGCGTAATACTGGGACACCTCAATGTGTTTTCTGTGTGGGCGTAATACTGGGACACCTCAATGTGTTTTCTGTGTGGGCGTAATACTGGGACACCTCAATGTGTTTTCTGTGTGAGCTAATACTGGGACACCTCAATGTGTTTTCTGTGTGAGCTTAATACTGGGACACCTCAATGTGTTTTCTGTGTGGGCGTAATACTGGGACACCTCAATATGTTTTCTGTGTGGGCGTAATACTGGGACACCTCAATGTGTTTTCTGTGTGGGCGTAATACTGGGACACCTCAATGTGTTTTCTGTGTGGGCGGAACACCTCAATGTGTTTTCTGTGTGGGCGTAATACTGGGACACCTCAATGTGTTTTCTGTGTGAGCTTAATACTGGGACACCTCAATGTGTTTTCTGTGTGAGCTTAATACTGGGACACCTCAATGTGTTTTCTGTGTGGGCGTAATACTGGGACACCTCAATGTGTTTTCTGTGTGGGCGTAATACTGGGACACCTCAATGTGTTTTCTGTGTGAGCGTAATACTGGGACACCTCAATGTGTTTTCTGTGTGGGCGTAATACTCAGCCACCTTAAATGCCCTTTGAGAGCTGGATAACTGGGTTGTACCTTCAGGTCAGGTGGCGCGTTTAGATTCACAACAACAATCTGTTCCTGCCAACTGTGACACGAGGCCCAGAGGATGAAGGCCTTTTCATAACTCTTAACCCTGTCATACTCTGAACTGGATCTGTTTTTCTGACGGTACTGTGGTGATGTGGCTAGGTTTTGAAATATTGATAGGAACTAACAAAAATGATTTCATAACATTTAAGGAATTTTGGTTTTATAGTCCTAATTGTAAAGTGTTGAAATAGCTCAGTTTGGTTTAGCTGGGCGGAGACATGAGTAAATGTCCTTCCATTATGAAACGGACAGTAAAAGCTTAGAGGAAATGGTTTATTGTTAAGCAGAAGTTTCTGCTATTGCCTTTTACTTTCAGTACCCGTGACACACAGTCTGGTCTAAACAATAGGAGAGGAGTAATCTCCATTATGATAGCCTTCCTGACTTCCACATTCCTACTAGTTTAGGTATAGTCTCTGTGTTTCAATGGGTTTCAACAGATGCACATTGCCATTGTGAGAACCCACTCAAATGTTGATTCCCTGTATGAATGGTACAATGGGGTAGTATCATCTTGTTAACCTTTTACTGCAATTGGCTAATCAGGGTCACACAGAGTGTTTCTTGGTAGTCTTAAACAAATCTACTTTGAAACAAAAGTTTACACCTCACACACATGGTTATGGGCTTAAAGAAAGAAGACACCTGTACCATGTCAGATATAGAGTTGAAATGTATTCCATTTTGAATTTCCATCCCAATATTACACTTTATATACATCACAGAAAACTTAAATGTAACAAAACCATTTGACACAGAAACACCACATTTTTGGCATTTAAAAAAATATAATGTTTATTGGTTATGAATTTATGAAAAATATGAATACCATTCCACCCCTGAGGCCGCTAGTTTCATTTGACTGCAGGAAAGGGCTACACATGTGAACTCCCTCAGAGGTGTCAATAGAGAAGAGGACAAAAACATGTTTGTAAGACTTGGTCTTTGTTATGTTGGTCTATCCCAGACCCAGTGTTTCCTGGTTGCCTGCTCAATTGGGGGCTGAACAGTAACTGAATGGTAAACAGAGCCTTATTGAGACCCCATGTCTTCTTTGTCCAGCAATGAGTAAGCAGGAGTCATTCTGGACAGGAACACAAAATCCCCAAAACTTCACTTTTACTGTTAAGAACTGCTGTCTGAGAGGAGTGACACATCTCCTCCTAATCACTCCATCCCCTCAATAGCCTTGCTCATCCTTATCCCCCTCCTCACATCCCCCTCTTCAACTCCCTACATGAAAATAATACTATAGTAATACCACAGTAATATCCACAAGAAAACACTGCAGTAAATACTACAGTAATGTCCTCAAAAACACTATACACTGCCCATTCCCCTCCCCCATGTTCCAATTGGTTGCACCCATAAGTGAGAAACCTACATGCCAAATATAGATCATACACTTAGTATACAAAACATTAAGAACACCTGCTCTTTCCATGACAGACTGACCAGATGAATCCAGGTGAAAGCTATGATTCCTTATTGATGTCACTTGTTAAATCCACTTCAATCTGTGTAGATGAAGGGGAGGAGACAGGTTAAAGAAGTATTTTTAAGCCTTGAGACAATTGAGACATGGATTGTGTGTGTGCGCTAAGGCACTGCATCGCAGTGCTTGAGGCATCACTACAGACCCGGGTTCGATCCCAGGCTGTGTCACAGCCGGCCATGACCGGTAGACCCATGGGGCGATGCACAATTGGCCCATCGTTGTCCGGGTGAGGGGAGGGTATGGCCGGCCAGGATTTTCTTGTCCCACCTCGCTCTAGCAACTCCATGTGGTGGACCGGGCACCTGCAAGCTAACGCTGGTCTCCAGCTGGATGGTGTTTCTTCCGAACACATTGGTTAAGCAAGCAGTGTGTCAAGAAGCTGTGCGGCTTGGCAGGGTCGTGTTTCAGAGGACGCATGGCTCTCGACCTTCGACTCTCCTGAGTCCGTAGGAGAGTTGCAGCGATGGGACAGGACTGTAACTACCAATTGGATATCACAAAATTGGGGAGAAAAAGGGGTCAAAGTAAAACATTTTAAAAAAGGAAAAGACAAAATAATGTAAATACTACAGTTATACCTCAGTCCGCAAATCACTACAGTAAATACAATAGTATACTACATTCCAAAAAACACTACAGTAATTACTATAGTATATGGGAAATTTCACAGTAAAAGATTTTTCACTTTAAAATGTATGTCAAACAAAAATTAGTAATTGCAAAGTTTAAAAAAAAAGGACTACTTTGAAAAATGTCAGTGCAGATGCAAAGTTTGGTAACAATGACAGTTTGTGCTGTTTGTATAACGTTGCAATAATTGTTTTTTGTTTGACATTTTAAAGTGAAAAATCTGAGACTCAGCATCATCGTTAACCAAATTGCCTATTATACTACAGTAAAAAAAACGCTACAGTAATTACTTTAGTACAGTATATACTACATATTTTTTACTACATTATTTAAACTATAGTAAACTGTAAATACTACATTATACCACAGTTATGTCTGAAAAAACACCAAAGTGAATACTATAGTATTTATACCATATATATAGTATTTATACCATAGTATGTTTTAATGTGTGTGTTCTCTATGTATCAACAGTAGCCCCAAACCCTCCCTCACCCTGCCTATCTGTGTACAGTAATTTCCCTGACTTGAGTGCATTTATGTGTCATAGGGGCTCAGACTTTTGTTTCTGGCCTTGATGACAAAGGGCCACATCATGGCTGGTTTTGTCAGTCACCAAGTGTGGTGTTGGTTGACTACAGGGAATCCAATATAGGGAGTATTAATGATAAAAAAAATGAGTGTACTGCCCCGGCCGGGCCTGTATTTACCCCCCATGACCTCATGGTCTACTGACTGACTGTCTCTCTCTTTCTTTGTCACAGAAACTGTTTGTGATCATAACCTTCAGCAGGCACATAGTGGAGCAGATGGGGTCTCTGATTGGGTAAGTAACCTAGCCATTGAGTAATATTGGGCCTCCTCTGAAGAAATGGAAATGTGTGTGTCTGTGCGAAAGTGTGTTTGTGTGTGTATGTGTGCAGGCTTGCGTGCGTGCTTGTGTCTGTGTGTCATGGGGAAGGCAGGGGGGCAATGAGGGGGGGTAGTATCACACATGAATACGTTCATTTGGAACATGACGGTTGAGAGAAGTTCAAGTGTGGCATTTTGAGGTCGTTCGTGCCCCTTTTAGGAAAACCCGCTCTAATTTCGTTCTGACTGAAAAGCAGGTCACTGACCAAAATGTTAGCATGAATTTAACAAGGGGATTTTTGGAAGATGCAGTGTTTCATGGAATACACTTTATTTCCCAAGTGTTTTGACAGACCCTTGAAGGGTGTGGTGATTAAACAGTAGAAAATGTATTTGTGCCGCTCTGGTAAGATTTATCTTTTGTCCCCTCAATATCTTCCATAGTCTGGATGCTAACTGATGGCCATGCTCTAACATGGTGTGGATGGGTATGAGTATGTAAGACTGTTTCTCAGGTTAGGATGAACCGTCTCTGGCCTACGGTCTGGTTGAAATCAAGTTTAAAATCGTGATACAGTGTGTCACTGCTGTCTCTCTCGCTTTTCCATGGTGACCTTAGACTGACTGACTGTCTGTGCTCTGCTCTTCATTTGGTGTCATATGACACTCCAGTGGAAATGGGGTCGGTTGATATCGGCGTATAAAGACATTTCACACATGCCGTAATGAGTGGAGCAACAACTGTGTACTTTTTCCGTCTGTTGCCCACCACTGGCAGCTTGGTGTCACCCTCCCAGACTGATCTGATCTCAAGTTAGACGTCACTGTCACCAGCCCTGTGGTCTGGCCTTCCCAAGCCTCCTGCTAATAGAACCTTCACACCCACCCACCCACCTATGCTGCCTGCCTCTCACACCAATACTCACTTCACATTACTGAGCTGAGATGTGCCGTGCCAAGTTATGCATCTACCATAAACGTGATGGAAGAAAACTATGTACAAAAAAATGTATCAGAGCCAGCACAGTACGATTCGGGTCAGCACAATACTGTGAAAAGGTTATATAACCCTGCCCTGTATGGAGGGCTGCCTGCTGGGCACAGATATGAGGAAGCAGGCTTAGGCCTTGGAGGGTTGGTGCCCTTGTCGAGGTGTGTAGCAGGACCAGGGTGTGTAGCAGGAAACTACCCTTGGTCTGTACACCTGCCAGTTGGGGGAGTGGCCCTTGCTGTGTATACCTAACATGGTGTCAAATTGGCACCTGAGACATCGCACGCATGCACGCACACACACACACACACACACACACACACACACACACACACACACACACACACACACTGCTGTGCTGAAATCAGACTTTGAGATTGCATCAGCTCACATCCTTTATCAGCAGTTGTTTTTACTGCTCTTTTCTTTGTTTCATGAATACATACTCTTTAGTGCTGGTTTGAATAAAAATCTGTCTTTTTTCTCCAATTTGTTGACAGATTAATCACAAATTGAGGTTTTGAAAAACAGCAGAATTTGGTTAAAGTCGATTGGTCATTACAAGGGTTCATAGAGTTTTATCATTCATGAGGGTGTTCAGCGTTTCTGTTTACATGCTTTTCAAATGAATTTATTTGAATATAGGCTATTCATTTAACTATCATATAAATCTTATGAACATTTTATAGCTGTCAGTGCGGTGTGTGTGTGTGTAATGATGGGTAGATAGAGTTGGTTTCAGGCCCTAGTCATTGAGATACAGAAGTGAGTGAGCTATCAGAGGTGATTGGCAAGTTTTACTATGAGTCACAAACTCTCCTTTTTATAACCTGTTAACCGTCAACTTCCTTCCTGACTGAAGCCCATCCACCTTGACAATTGCCTGATAGTCATGCTTTCTCACAGAAACTGTCATCCTGTGATGGCTCTGTGACATATCCACGTCACACACCTTCACTATTATTAACCCTTTACCGGACTGACCACACCTTCACTTTTAACCCTTAAGTATTAACTCTTTAATTACCAACCCATGCCCATTGCCACTTTTAGTTAATCCTTTAGGTGCTTGTCCACATCTTCAGTGTTAACCCATTCATTGTCTGTTTTTGCCTGTTTATTGTCGTGTTGACCAGTGTTACTTTTTCCTTTTTTACCTTTTTTTATGCACAGCAAATTGGCCAGTATCATTTCATGTAGATTTTCTAGTGTTGATTCAGGAGTTAAATTAACTCTGTAGAACTCAGTGGTGTAAAATAACCCAGTGTTGGTGTTAATAACCAGTGCTGAATCAAAACCATGCCCATCATAATCATATTTCCCAGCATGCTCTGTTGCAGGTTGATTTTTAGAATGTTTGATTAATTCATCTTATGTTACTGAAATATAAGTAATGTAAATGTTTCTAAAATAATCCAATCTTTAACTTAGATTTATTGCACCCTTTACTGAAATGGTTGATCCAGTTTAGATGCTTTAGGTAGTCTCATATCTTAGTCTTCACAACCATGGCAGTCATTCTGAATGCAGGTTGCGGGTGAATACAAATGCCAAATGTTGGATATCTCCACTCTGGCTGGATTCCAATAGGATTTACACATCACTTTGCAAGCCAACATACTGTGACTTGCAGGCCCAATGTGGCCTGTAAAACCATTAGTTTCAGGCCACTGTTTTAGGCTAAAACTAGGCTCAAAATAAGTATTGTATTGTCATGAATAATACAATTTTAAGGTTCTCACTGGGTGAAGACCACAACGATCATATCTCTGTCACTAACAAATACAGTCATGAGTGGTAACTCTACAATTCACTCGAATCCCAAGGCAACCTGGGAAATTTTTTAATGTAGATTCAGAACTTTTGTGAAACAGCACAGTTAAAAACATATGGCAAATAGAAAATATGGATGGTTTTCAGAAATAGATGGGAGGGGTTTAGGGTAGCGGTAGGATAGGAGTGAAAACAAACAAAAGATAACTATTGTAAAATAGATTGTATCCGTAAAATGTATATAGTATGTTTAAGTTGGAAGTAGAAGCCTAAGTGTTGTTGTTCATTAGTTTACTCCAATTAAGGGAAGGGGTGGTAGGGTTAGAGGAAAATAATAAAGAAAAATAAAACAAAAAACTTGATTTATTTAACACAGGAAAGTGTGGACCCGTACAGACACTGGGAGCAGTGTTGCAGTTAACACTCAGTATTGATTTAATATTGTAACATTTCCTGTGTGTCATTGCTAATCAATGCTAAATCAATTCCTTGGATTCTTTTTAACATAGCTTTTTATATGTATTAAATAACATTCTTTCAGTCATACAGCTTTTCTCATGTCTGTTGGTTGCAGTCAGCAGTGCTGCTGTGCTGCTGTGGACTGTAGCAATATGGTAGAAATAGTTGTTACAAACTCATATAACAGTGTTGTCTGTAGAACAATCTTAAAACATATAAAACCATTTTGTAGGTTTTAGTGATGTTTAGACACAGGAATAGAAGATGGTACAGTGTCTTCAAAAAAGTATTCGTACACCTTGACTTATTCCACAATTTGTTGTGTTACTGCCTGAATTCAAAATTGCTTAAATCGATTTTTTTTCTCACCCATCTACACAAAATATCTCATAATGACACAGTGAAAACATGTTTTTATAAATATTTGCAAAATGATTGCAAATGAAATACAGAAATACCTCATATACGTAAGTATTCATACTCCTGAGTCAATACATGTTAGAGTCACCTTTGGCAGCGATTGCAGCTGTGAGTCTTTCTTGGTAAGTCTCTAAGTAATTTGCACACCTGGAATGTATGACATTTACACATTATTCTTCTTACAATTCTTCAAGCTCTGTCAAGTGTGTTGTATATCATTGCTAGACAGCCATTTTCAAGTCTTGACATAGATTTTCAGGCCGATTTAAGCCACTCAGGAATATTCACGGTCTTCTTGGTAAGCAACTCAAGTGTTGATTTGGTCTTGTGTTTTAGGTTATTCTCCAGCGGAACGGGGAATTTGACTCGAGCCATTTTAGCTTTTCATTTTTATAAACTTTTAAACATTTCTAAAAACACAAGTCCACGTTGACATTCTAGAGTATTATATGTAGGACAGTGACACAAAATCTTAATTTAATCCATTTTAAAATCAGGCTGTAACACAACATAATGTGGAAAAAGTCAAGGTCTGTGAATACCTTCTGAAGGCACTGTGTCTGCTGATATCTCTGCTTTCGCTATGGGTGTATCACAACAGTTTCTAACATTTATCTATGCACAGTTCATGAAAACAGACCCCCTGTGTCTCTTAGTAATTGATGAGGAAACGGTTCTTCCAGGCCCCAACGGTTTTCCTGTACAGCCAGTTATTATATAGTACAAGGGTCCTAACTTGACTGTTAACATTGTGACATGTTTTTTAACCTATAGTATTCATATTTTATAGTCTTCAGACAGATATACAGTTTCTGTACATTTTTAACCCATTGTTTCTTTTTTACACAAACAAACAATAATGACTGTATTGCATCATTACAAATGCTGTGCTTACAAATCTTATTTTTAATTGTATTTATTTTTTACAGTATATGTTAGAGCTTTTAAGTGGGTTGAAATAACAGTTAACTGACTTCTAAAGTTTTATTAAATCAAATTGATCTAGTTTATAGATTTGAAATTCTCCTATTTTTTCATTGAACATTCTGAAATAAATCAAAGCCATATTTGTATTGGAAGTTTAACGATGTTATAGTTTAACGATTTAGCCATATTTACTCTCTTGCTCACTGTTCCTCAGTTCCCTCATCGTTTTATATTGTTTTTTTTCATCACCATTGTGTACAATTGAATTTCAAGAAGCTGACCACCATGTTTGCCTCAGAAGGAAAGAGGAGTGAAAGCATTAAGTCATGTAATTCCTTATTCGGTTATTGTGAATGAAGCGACCTTTGGACTTGTGGTGATTTCCCTCTGACATGATATGAAGGTATTCATTTCCCTCTTCTTATTATTCAGTCAGGTTAGCCATTTATCGTAACTGCAAAGATACATATAGGTCAATGCCCTTTTAACCTCACATAGAGAAACATGAAGGAAAATTAAAGTACTGGCAAAGAGCTGTTAGAAGCAAATGTTTCAACACATGTTGTTGGACTATTCTCAACTTGTAAAGACGAATTTCTCTATTGCTCAGCCCATTGGCTGTTGTTCACATGTGAATGTATCAGAAAGATTTCATAAAAATCTTTTTTGGCATTAAACAGCCTAATCTGTGTGGCTCAGACAGATAGTTTGGCCCAGGAGATTTGAGGATGTGCCCTTTTGATTTGAGTCCATCTGAACATCTGCTAAATAATAGGCCGGGGAAGGAACCTCTGGCACACAACTTAAAAATAACCATTATATACGCTGTAAATTGGCCTCTCACATGTCATAGCATGACGTTTAATGAGAGATCACTTCTCGCCAACAAAATCTATTCCCATCGATCATTTGGGTCATTTTGAAAACATATACCTAAACAATATTCTGAATGATTAAAAACAGAAAAGTATATGTGGGTAAATTCTGTTTAGATTTCAAAATTGAAACACAATTGAAAGGAGATGTACTTGCTCCATACATCTGCAAGTAATGTATGTAGTAATACAACACATCTCAATGATTTTCTGATGGATTGTTAAACAATAATAGAAAGGTTTGATATGATGTGGTGGTCCTGATAAGACATGTAGCTACCCATATATTATATTTGATGACTTATGATGCCTCTTCATCAAAAGAGAGTACTTTTCCTTTCATGGTTGTCATGTTTGATCAGAATGTGCCCCTCTCGTTTCATTTAGCTTCTGATTGAACTCTTCTGATTTAAGTGGTATTGGTGTGCCAGTAGGACGCACTCTTTCCTCTGGTCAAAAATAAATATCCCAATGCTCCAGGGCATTGATTGGGGACATTGCCCTGTGTAGGATGCCGACTTTCGGATGGGATGTTTAACGGGTATTCTGACCTTGTGTGGTCACTAAAGATCCCATTGCGCTTATTGTGAGAGTAGGGGTGTTAACCCCGGTGTCCTGGCAATTTTTTAATCTGCCACCTAATCATCCCCAGCTTCCAATTGGCTCATTCATTCATCCACCCCCCTGTAACTATTCTCCAGGTCGTTGCTGTAAATTAGAATGTTTTACCAACTTACTTGGTAAAATAAGGGTAAAATAAAACAAATCTATAAAACATTCTAATCATAAATAGACGCTGGCATTATGGTTGTGTAATGCCAGCATTACACAACCATAAATACAGAAGCTTTCATCACATCCTATCCGTGTTTATTGTTGCCAAACCATTCATAAACAAATCACAGTGGATAGATCATGCTACTTCCTGTGTGAACTGATGTCCCACAGCTGCATGGCACACCAGACTCATCATAACACCCCCCCTCCCCAAGTCTCAATGATGACTCTTGTGGTGTAATCAGATAGCCAGCATGTTTTTTTTGTTACATTCCCCCTTTACTTCCCTCTCCTATCTCTGATAAGAGACCAGTCAGTGTGGTTGGGATTCCAGAGACCAATTGGAGGAAACACACACACATCATTGTAAGTTCCTTACTAGAACTGGGTAGATTTGTTGTTTTCCTGAGTTAAACATGGTAGATAAGCGTCAGTAATGAGAGCTCAGTGATTCCATATTAATTTCACCCCTAGCCCCAGCCTGAGGGATGGTTGATGTCTCTAGTAGGGATGTGTGTTTAGGCTGTTTAGACTAGGGTGGTGGTGAGATGGGCGGATTATGCGAGATGTTCAACACAACAGCCAGATCACATGTGGGAATGAAAAGGTTCTTGATGATTTTATTGTCGGGTTTCAGGTGCCGATTCAGTGTCTGGTGGACTACAGCGTGGCTGGTCTAGGCCAGGGATTTCTAAAAGGTTTGAGTCGTTGTGGCTACGTCCTCCTCCTCGGTGGCTTGAGAAAGCTTACGTGGTTCACCTTCACAGCAAAAATAAAACAACATTTGGGAACCATTGGTCCATGTTAGCTGTGCGTGTGTGTTTTGTAACACTTACACACTTACTGTAGCAATACTTTACTTACATTTGTGTTTATCTTGAAAGCAGCAGAGGAATTCCCTGGTTGATAATCATTCACCTTGATTGAAGCCCATCGAATTACCACGGTCAATCAGCCACCGTAACATGTAGTGTATTGTAATTCGGTAATCCTTCAGATTGGGTGTCAATGGAGGGGACTACTGGTGAGAGGTCCATTGATATGCTGGGGGTGCTGTGGTGAAAATCCAGGCTGACTGGGGTCTCCCTGTGAATGTCAGCGTGATGGAGAAGGGTGAACAGGGGTCCTCTCCATGAGAAAGCACTTATTTCCATGTGAGTCCATCGCTCAGTGTGGAGCACATTATCAGCACAATGCCCATGCAGATGGCCTTTCCTGCCCCCGAGACCAACTAACAATACACAGTAGGCTTAGCCCTGTGAGCCCTGCCCAGAGGGAGTGCTCGGAGGTTCCAGAGAGAGAGAGATGTGCCTGGGCTAATTGTGTTGGTATCAGTAACTGACAAGTTATAAAGATCTGACAGAGAATTATCCACATTTCCTCACTAATTCAATCAGAATTTGACCAGATAGTAAGTAATTGTTCCAAATGAAGGTGCGTTTTAGGCCTAGGTGATGAGTTACATTTAGGTTCAATTTGATTCTCATGATGACTACTCACCTCTCACAAGACTCTATTTGCGAGGCCAAAATCAAATCAAAGTTAAATGAATGGCTTTGAGTGAAACCCCTTCATGTTTATTCCAGGGTTAATAGATTACATCACGGAATGCACCTCACTGGTCCTATAAATAGCCAGAGCCTCTTTAAGAAATATGAGCAAATTCTTCCTATTAATGCATTCTGCAGGGAGGGTGGGGGTTGTTTGAGGGTTTTGGATAGGGCTGGGTGGTGGGGGGAGGGCCGACAGGGCAGACCACAGGATTTTCCCCCTTACGTTGTTAGTTGTTAGTCACTGGCTACTGAGAATGAAGGCTGGGAAGGACGGGTCACCTAAGAAAGCCCTCACAAAGATGGCATTGATCAAGCCAATGGCCGGCCAGGCCAGCTCTCTCTAGGAGAAACACAGGCAGATCCCTCATTTAGGAGGACATGAGAGAGGGAGTGAGGGATGGCGGGCCAGATTGGCGGTGACAGTTTTTATAACGGCGTCGTTAAGTTTAATGCAAGTCATAGCGGGGAGCCCGTTTTCTCATCTCCTCTCATTATGATTACGTGTCTTGGCTCTCCTCAAATGACAGATTTCTCTCAATCGGACCTCAGAAAATAATATGACTTATTAAGTGGAAGTTATTAGGTGATATTTTTTATTTATTTAATTTGTGTTTAACCTGCAAAGACCTTCGCGGCTAGAAAACCTCTATTGTGAGAGCGACATGGCTAGAGGTCAGTAGGAAATATGTTACAGGTGATACGTACAGTGTCTTAAGAAAGTTTTCAAACCCCTTGACTTACTCCAAATTTTGTTGTTACAATTCAAAATGTATTAAATATTCTTTCTTTTTTCTCACCCATCTAAGCACAATACCCCCTAATAAGTGAGATTTTTTTATTTTTAAATCCTTGTACATTTATTGTTAATTAGATACAGAAATATCTCATTTACATAAGTATTCACATCCATGAGTCAATACATGTTAGAATCACCTTTCGCGACAATTACAGAGGCGAGCCTTTCTGGGGAAGTCTCTAAGAGACTTGCACACCTGAAAATTCTTCAAGCTCTGTTAAGTTGGTTGTAGAGCATTTCTAGAAAGCCATTTTTAAGTATTGCCATAGATTTTTAAGCCTGTTTAATTTAAAAACTTTAACTAGGCCACTCGGGAACATTTTAATGTCGTCCTGGTAAGCAACTCCAGTGTGTTTGTCCTTATGGTTTAGGTGTCCCAGTGTCTGGTGGAAAGCAGACTGAACCAGGTTTGTGCTTAGCTCCATTCCATTCATTTTTTATCCTGAAAAACTCCCCAGTCCTTAATGATTACAAGCAACCCATAACATTATGCAGCCACCGCTATGCTTGAAAATATGGAGAGTGCTACTCCATAATGTTGTATTGGATTTGCTTCATTCTCTCCGGCAACGGAGTTAGGAAGGACGCCTGTATTTTTCTAGTGAATGGGTGTATTGATACACCATCCAAAGTGTAATTAATAACTTCACCATGGTCAAATGGATATTCAATGTCTGTTTTTTTACATTTATTTTTAGCATGAGCTGGCACACATCCAGAGAAAACTAATGGCGAATGAACTGCATGCTATAAAATTAAATAAAGAGAGTCAAACACACTCTCTCTCTCTCTCTCTCTCTCTCTCTCTCTCTCTCTCTCTCTCTCTCTCTCTCTCTCTCTCTCTATATATATATATATATATATATATATATATATATATATATATATATATATATATATATATATATATATATATATATATATATATATATATATAAAAAACTCCCAATAATATAATGGGTAAAACACTGTTTTGGCATCACTGTGCCTTCTTCAGGGTAATGTCATGAATGCTTGAATCAGGTTATGTAGAGAAGCAATAGTGACAATGACAATAGTGAGGGGTGTGTACATAATTATTAGATTGATTAAGTGAAACTGTTAATAAAAGACAATAGTGTCAGCATATACATATATTAGGCTATTGTTATCATATGGAAACATAATTAGATATTGTACATAATATTAGCATCAACATACATTATTGTTGAATTTAATTTCACATATATATTTAATAGTTTCCAATTTCATAACAATTTTGTTACATGTAATCTTTTGGTTCAACCATCATGCATAATAAGCTTCTTTTTTAAATTCAGTCTAACATTTTAAATTCAGGCTATAACACAGCAAAATGTGATAAAAGTCAAGAGATGGGGATACTTTCTGAAAGCACTGTGTAGCACATTGAGGGCCTCTGAAGGGCCACTGGTACACAGGGTTCTGTTCTCTGTGTTTATTTTATGGTACAGATGAATAAGAGTGGGGGAGATGGGGGTGAAGTAGGGGGTCAGATTAATACTCTGGGTCCGGTGTCGTGTGTCGGGCCCTTCGGTTTGGTGTGATCTCTTCGCACGACATGCTACTTCCTGCTATATTCATCCCTGATTCATTTGTTTTCGTCTCCTGTTCCCTGTTAGGCCTAGACAACTCACCCGGCCATCAAAACTTGGCTTCATATGTTCATGTCCAAGCTGTGGAGCTACTCATCTATTTATGAATCAGTTTGTTTTATTCTGTGATGATTTTAGCCTTGTTGATGAATTCAGCCACAAACAACAATTATGTTGTATGCCTTGATATAACAGCACAATTCCTGTCTGATCTTAGTCAGCATCATGAGTGTTTTGTATAATGTAGCATCAGACTGTGGTCTGTTATGATGCTCAAGTCTGTATGATGCTGACTTCAGCACTTCTCCCCAGAGCCTGAAGACCAGTCATCAAAGAACAGTCCAGTCCAACTCTGATCCTCCTGAGTCCTGAGTCACAGGCCTGCTTTTACGGCTCTGCCTGTCCGTTTATAAGAACACAAAGCAGGGCAGGGCACAGCTCCAACTAAGGCCACTCATTCAACATTAACACAAACAAAGCAATTGTAAAAATGCCCATTCAGAACAATGGCAGCCAAGCTAATGAGTCAAAGGATGTGTTTTAGTAGGGGGTTGTGTGTAAATAGGGGTTATTTATAAAAACGTACCGTAAAACTGTTTTACATTTACTACCTGTTGTTCCCAACGGGTAATTTCCCCATACAAAGCGCCTAGACTAAATAACAACTATTGGCTCTCTTATACATATTAAACACCTTGAGGCAGACATCGGTGTTCAATTTGATTAGATTAGATTTTTCTTATTTTTTTGACAAATGAATGGAAGAATCTGTTACTTGATTGTACTTGCATGTTATTTAGTAATTATTGATCATTCTTTGCATGTTTAGTCATTTTTCCCATTAGTCATCAACTAATGGTTTTAAATGTTTTATGTTTTGTTTATTTATATTGAGAATCTAAATGTAGTCACTGTTTTTCAATGTTTTCTGGTTTTGTTTGATTGACCATAAATACCTTTTCGCCTGAGGTAATAGCAGTGGTTGTAAAGCACTTGTACTAGCAATAAAAAAAGCTATTTTGTAGTGAAAATAGCTAAAACTGTATTGTTGTGGCGTTAGGAGGAAGTAGGTCTTGAACAGCACTTTCACTGGCTGTCTGTATGTTAGACAGACACACATCCTGCCCAACGTGTATGCACAACCTAGCCCTAGCCTCAAACCTGAAACTAACTATTACTGTGCACAAAATGTTGTCACTTGTTATTGTGTTATTTTTAGTGATGTAATGTAAGCACTACAGGGGAGGGAGAGGGGGGGCACACACCCCCATCCACATCGATGGGGCTGCAGTTGAAAAGGTTGGGTCCCTCAAATCCTCAAAAAGTTCTACATCTGCACCTTTGAGAGCATCTTGACTGACTGCATCACTGCTTGGTATGGCAACAGCACCTCGATCGCATGGCGCTACAGAGGGAGGTGCGGACAGCCCAGTACTTCACTGGGGCCGAGCTCCCTGCCATCCAGAATTTGATTTGATATTAGGCGGTGTGAATGGAAAGGCTGGAAAATTGTTAAAGACTCCAGCCACCCAAGCCATTAGACTGCTCTCCCTGCTTCCTTATGGCAAGTGGTGCCGGTGTATCAAGTCTGACACCGACAGCCTCTAATAGTTTATATCCCCAAGCCATTAGACTGCTAAATAGCTAACATAATGGCTACACATGCACACACATACACACAATCATCATTTACTCTGCTGCTACTCTGTTTATCATATATCCTGATGCCTAGTCACCTTACCCGTATACATACATGTATCTACATCTATCACTCCAGTATCCCTGCACATAGTTAATGGTATTGGAACTGACTCTGTATAAAGCTTCTTACTTTCTTGTGTTCTTATTTTTTTATTTCTTGTGTGTTTTTGTTCTACCTTATGTTATTCTTAGTGCTACATTGAGTATGGTTACATGCACACAATAACGTGATAATTGTGGATAGTCAGATTAGTATAATAATTTGATTAAAACATTTACATGTTTTGCAAGAAGAGTGATTTCCCTAATAATCCTTTTTACATGGACACATCTGAAATGAGGCTACTTCATGCCGCTCTGATAAATTCTGAAAATCGCCAATCAAAACAAACGTTCTACCACAGCGTCCATTTTGGGGAAGCGTATTTGATTCTGAGTTGGAACATAAAGGTTGTATGTGAAAACGACTTCTAAGACACGTACATTCAGTTGTTTCCCGAACTCACTTCACTCGCACTAAAGAGGGAGGCTTGCTTGGCTGCTGCTGCACATGCCCAGATCAAATGTGTTTATTTGATTGAACTTTTATCAAGTACACCACTGGAATGTCGTTTAAGGTGTTTACATGTCCTAATCATTTTAAAGATTGGTCAGAAAAACAGGTGTTTTAATCGGTGTAATGCTTACTTCGATTTTGAACTTACACCGATGAAAATAACCATAGTAAGGCGTTTACATGCCCATTATATAATCTACCTACTGCAGTAATCAGTTTAATACCAAATTATTACTGTGCATGTACTCATTTATATTGATTACTGCATTGTTGCAGTCTGCAAGAAAGGCATTTCACTGTACTTGTGCATGTGACATAAATCTTGAAACTTAAAGTAGAACATACTGTACAGTATTTCACAGCTGAAGACTGTCTTGCTGCTTGTGGTTTTCTCCAGCTCCATAGTAACCTATGTGGTGACCTGGGTGTTGTCAAAGCAGACAATCAACAAGGTGAACATTATAGAAGCCGCACGTACAGTCACCCATTATTCACAGGATACTGTATAAGCCCCACATATTCAGCTTTGTTCTGTCATAGATTTGCTACTTACATAATTGGTTTGCTGACAGTGATACTGAAATGGTGTGGTGAGTTTGCCACAATACATAAAGCATTGGTGATCTCTAGGTTAGTAGTGTGGGCATCGATCAATGGGATAGGCCGGGCACCACAGGATGAAGAATGACTGGACTCTGGTTCTAGCTTCCTCCCAGATCCACTGCTCCCCTCCCGCTCTCCCCCCTTCCTCCTGGCCTCCCCTGGGTCCCAACACCTTATGTTGGGCAGCCTGGCCTGGCTAGTCCTGGCTGTCTCCATCCGCCTGTGACACAGTCAACCCTTCCACTCCCCACACCCTGCGTCTGGAAAGGCCAGCAGCACAGTCACTGAGTGAGACAGACCTCTCACCTCATCACACCTCCTCAGCCACTCACAGGCTAAGACCCAGGGGATTGTTGGGGACTGTTTTATAGGACTACATGCATGGCAGGTGACAGGAATAACAGAGTGCTATATATAATTGGTGCTCTTTGTTTCTCGGCAGTGGGCCCCCCAGGGGGCAGGCAGTGTGTTTAGCTGACTGTCCCTCCCGGCAGACCCATGCTGATAAGTCATTTCCAAAAAAGAAATTATCTCATCCCTTCTTCCCTCCCTCCCTTCTTTCTTCTTTGTTTAAGACTCCCTCCTTTTTGTGAACGTGTTTGAGTGTATGTCTGTGAGTGTGTGTGTGTGTGTGTGTGTGTGTGTGTGTGTGTGTGTGTGTGTGTGTGTGTGTGTGTGTGTGTGTGTGTGTGTGTGTGTGTGTGTGTGTGTGTGTGTGTGTGTGTGTGTGTGTGTGTGTGTGTGTGTGTGTGTGTGTGTGCGTGCGCGTCACAGATGGCTGGGGAGCAGGCAGGGATGTGATAAACACCCTGGCTGGGTAGTACTAGGGGGATCTCCATCCAGGAGCGGGCTCCATGCCTCAGTGATGAAGTCATTGGGAAAGAGCCTGATTCAACTGGACCAGATCCGGCTGACAGAGTGAGACATGGAATCAGAGGGACACACACTCCCTACACACACGCTCTGTTTTTTTCCCACTGTATCTTTCACTGTAATTCAACGAACATATTACTTCTACTATCATTAACAGTATTTTATTTGACCACATAACAGCAATTCTACTGTTTGTATTACAGTGTGAACAAAACAAATTAACTGTCTGAATAAGTTATTTGAAACTTTACATTGAAAAACTTTAATTGGCCCATAAGTCAAATTAGATGGGCACCTTTTATGTGAATGGTTTAATCATTGATATTCAGAGGTGTGACAAAGACTAGCAGGTTTCAGTTTCTCAGGTCAGACAGACACAATGCCATTAACACCAAGCCTGAGTTTCTGGATGTAGGCCTATCTGGTTATACTGGCAGAAGTCTTATGTTTGATGTGAACTTGGGTTCTGATGGTCTTATGTTGTACAAGCTCTTTGTTGGTATGTTGTAACTAGTTGGATCTGGCCAGAGGTTAGCTACCTGAACTAGCTGTCATGTCCTGCCTATGAGTTGGAGGTGTGTGTATAGCTGTGTATGATCACGCCACTAGTGTTCATGTGTGCTTGTTTGAGAGTGAAAAAGTGTGAGAGATTTTGTGCTTGTGTGTATTTTTTATACATTTTTTTTATTTAACCTTTATTTAACTAGGCAAGTCAGTTAAGAACAAATTCTTATTTACAATGACGGCCTGGCAAAAGGTCTCCTGCAGGGACGGGGGCTGGGATTTTAAAATAATGTATACAATATAAATATAGTACAGAACACACATCACAACAAGAGAGACAACACTACAAAAAGATATACCTAAGACAACAACATAGCATGGTAGCAACACAACATAACAACAACATGGTAGCAGCACAAAACATGGTACAAATATTATTGGGCACAGTCAACAGCACAAAGAGCAAGAAGGAAGAGACAACATGTCTTTGTGTGCATATCTCTGTGTGTAAGAGAGCGAGAGAAAGTGTGTGTGTGTGCCCCTCTCCCTCCTCAGAGGTGGCAACCTGAGCTGTGTGTGTGTGTATGTGTGTGTATGTGTGTGTGTGTGTGTAGGGCAGCTTCAGAAGAGGCCAGGGGTCATAGGTTACCTCTGACTCATGTTCTGTGGAATTTGGTCTCAAGGAAATGAAAAAAAAATAATGAGAAAAAAAGTTTTTTTCTTCCTCTCTGTAACGGCAGCAGGAAATAATAGCACATAACAAATCGGAATGTTAATGATGGTCACAAATTAACCCTTACATGTTTTGTCCTCTATGTAAGAGGAGGATGTGGTGGTGGTGGTGGTTTGAGGAAGGAAGCCAGTCTGATTTCCCTCCAAAACCCCCCATCTATATCCTTGTGAGATCTTAAGAACATGGTTCAGCACTTGAGCAATTCACACCTCCCTGGCAATTTATCAATGAGCTGCTTTCCTCCTTGTTGTGACTTAGCCGTGAGTAGGCAGACAGACCTTTTTCTCAGCTAGACTGGGCACTCAAAACACTGACAGCGGCTATCTGATTTGGCACTACTTGTTTCATACAGGCAGACATCTATATCATGATGCATTATGTGCTAATCATTTCCATTCATCTAAGCGGGGCCTAGGCCCTACCCCTTACTTGTCAGCATGTGGACATGTAGGAGTAGTCCCCAGGTCTGCTGGCAGGGCTTCAGTCACAGCCTCTCGTCTCCTCCATCATTAGACAGAACACTGTTGATTTGACCGGTTGACCATCAGCGTCTGGAATATGAAGTGCTTTTTGTGTTGTTGAGGTTTTTTCAGTCATAACAAGCATTCATTGATTCATTGTGTGGGAGTTGAGTCAGTAGGCAACCTGGGAGAGAGAGTGTGTGTGTGTGAATGTGTTTTTGTATGTTCCAGTGTGTGTGTGATGATACCTCTACCTCTTGTGTATCTGAGTCAGTCCTCAGTTCCCACCGCTGACCTGTGATAGTGCAGTGAGCTCACAATGTGAGGAGAAATAAGATGCACCACCTGATTGATAAAGGCACCCCTTCAATGTATCTACGGTATGCATCCCACAGTTTATATCACTTCATCACGTTAACAAGAGAGTAATTACAAATATCTGATCAAAAGTACATGTGCTGTATATCCATTTTTTTTAAAGTATCCACTCATTGTTTGCTGCAAAAGTGATCTGTTATTTTAGGTTAGTGATACAATACAAGTCATAAAGTCACACCCTGTGCCCTAGCTGGCGTCTGCTCCCACGTTCTGTCCACAAAGCTGCTTTAGCGGGGGCTCTGTAGTCCAAACATACCACCTTATCTGGTCAATGGCACCATATATTTGCTCTCAGTGTCGCATATTGATTAAATCTAACCTTAGGTTTTCTCATAAAAACAACCTTGATTTATTTGTCTAAAAGAAGTATTTAGCTAACTTTTGATCCCATATGATAGGCCTTAATAATGAATTTAGGCCTATAGGTTATTGTATTTTATTGAACCTTTATTTAACTATCTTCAGTTTGATTATTTTTGTTTGATGTATTTATTTAGACACTGGTATATTGTGAGTCACTGAATGATGACCCGTCTGATATAAAAAGTATTAGATTGAGGATTTTTACATTTTTTATGAATATCAAATGCTTAAGTTTCAATCGTTTAAATTATCACTGAATATTGTGATGGTATTTTAGGTATTCAAAATTGATATATTTTTAACCTGCGAATTATAATTGTTTTGTCTCCCATCGGAGACATTGCAATGTTTTTTCTCCCGTCGGATTTCATCATTTGATTTCTATTTTGACTCCCTTATTATGGTTCGCTGAAAATATACCTAACTCATTCAATGTGAGAAATGGAATGCGGCATTCAATGTAGAATAGATTTAGAATGTTCTATTCATCAGAATTGACAGAATTGATTCAAATCTATCGTTTACATTTGTGATACGTTTTTGTTCAGTTGACTATAATTATGTTTGCTTGTCGTTATTTTAGGGAGAAATGTTATTTTGAAACCATTGACATTATTTTAGCTAGAATCCATAAACATCAATTATGACTTCTCTATTTAATATCCTTATTACGGAAACTAGATAAAAGCCATGTTTCTCTTTAATAGGGAAATCTTGATTTTGTATTTGATTGTTTAGTTAATTCTAAAAGTGTCTAGGTTTTTCTTGTTTGCTTTAAATGATTTCTTTAGTCATTAATATCACATATATGTATATTTCTCCACCCACTCACACTATTAGATCCACACTGTAGGTGAATAGTAAATATATTGATGTTCTAGTATTGTAAACCACATGATTTCAACAAACATGGTGGTTACTAGGTTCGTTCAGTAGCTGTTGAGCAAATAGCAGGAATTTAAAGTTGACTGAATAACACTATTTTATTTGGATTTGAACTAAATACGGCTACTCCCACTCTCCCTCTTATGATTAACGAGCCACCAAACTCAGGACGTGATGACAAAAATAATTGAAGAGAAAACCTTTAATTTAAAGGTTTACAGAGAGTAAATCTACTACAACAATGACCAGTCATCACAGTTTAAAAAAAAGAAAGTTTTACATCACAAGCATTTTAATGCTTGCCTTCAGAAAACATACTTTTTCCAGATTCTACATACTCACATTCTCACTGGTCCTCAACCCTGCACCTTAGAGGCTGCTGCCCTCTGTACATATACATTGAATCACTGGTCACTTTAACAATGTTTACATACTGTTTTACTCGTTTCATATGTATATACTGTGTTCTAGTCAATGCCATCCTATTCAACTATTGCTGTATATACTATTCTATACTATGTATACTACAGATAGATATACTAAATTGTCTATCCACATACTGTCCATAATGTCTATACGTCCCGCAATAACATCGGCAAAATATGTGTATGCAACCAATAAAATGTGATTTGATTTTAATGTAACTTTTTAAATTCCTCTTCAACAAAAATACATTACAATCACTGTCTGAGCTTCTTAGAAAATAACAGCACAAAATAAGGTTTTTAAAATACTCACAGGTATATAAAACAAAGCAAGATTAGAAGAAACATCTAAGTCCAGAAGGTTCACAAAGCATTGGTCTGTAGAAAGTTCTAGAAAGTTTGAGAGAGTTCCAAAAGCTCAAAACAGGCAGATGTATGTACATGAGGACACACAGATACAGCCCTAAGTTATTAAAAGCATGTTTATGACTGTTAGGTTTGAGTTTCTGTCTACTTGTTGAGTGTTTGCGCCGGGTTCATGACTCACTATTGCTCATCGTACAGGGCATGAATTGAGCCCGCTATTTCTCAAACCCTGGCTTTCTCTCTTTGTTCTTGTCAGTTAGTTTTTAGTCAGTTGGAAATTGAATCTCATTTGATTTTGGAATGTATTTGTTTGTCTTTGAGTTACGTTATTACTAGGATTGTTGTACTAGTTAGCATTTTGGAAGCAGTTTGGTTTCTAGGTGTGTAAAAGGTGTTTGGGATTAAAGAATTTGAAGGATGAATGGGGTAGGGGACTAAACTTTAATCCACTCTCATCTTCCTCAGTTGGTCTTTAGATCCTTATTTGAATCTTATTTTAGGTGTTCTTTATTGTGTCAGTTGAGCATGATCCATCTCTAGGCTTCTCTTTGTGATTTGCAGCCTTTTTTCTGTCCATTCCTGATGAGGATATCGATAACTCTGTGTTTGGTTAATGATTAAAAGAAACGTAACTTTTGTAAACTCATGCAAACGCTGAAGCTGATACAACTTGTTTTCTTACACAATTAGAGGGAAGGTGTGTGTGCGCGTGAGCGTGTGTGTGTATGTGAGAGAACACACGGACGTGTGTGTGTTCAGCATGTAGGGAATTACTGTAGTTTGAAAGACAAAGTAAGTTATCAGTCCTGGTATATGACCATGCCCTGCCTTTTGTGAACATACGGTTTGCGCTTTGAGTTGTGTCTTGGAACATACCACCCCCACCCCGCCATTACAGAAGGAGTCGGAATGCTTTTAACAATGGTGGTAAAGGGATATAATTGACAGTGTTCTGCCACCAAAGAGTATAAGTGAAGGTCTTTAGTATGTATTTGTTCAGTGATTAATCACTAACTCCTGACTAGGGATGGGCCATTCTCTGTTCCAGAGCATTGTCTCTCTCTTTATCTCTCTCTTACTATCTCTCTCTCTCTCTCTCTCTCTCTCTCTCTCTCTCTCTCTCTCTCTCTCTCTCTCTCTCTCGCTCTCTCTCTCTCTTCCTTTCTTCTTTGTGTGTGTGTGAGGTGGGGTGGGTTGGGGTGGGGGTGGGTGGGGCAGTGTGCTTGTAGTTGGTGGCTGAATCTTGTAAAGGGTTTTCCTAATATGGGCTGTCTTACTGAGCCTTCTCCTCCTATGGCTGGTAGAGGGCAGGGCCTTCCCCCTCTCTCAGCCAGTGATGACACAGGCACGACTCACTTCCTCATTAATTGGCTGAAACCAGTTCTTACAGGAACCGCCGGTGATAAATGTGAGAGTTCTGAGAAGTCATTCATTTCTACTCGCTCGCTGCAGCCAAGAGGAGAGGAGCAGTGCAGGGGAGTTGAACGGGTTCACGGATGTGTGGGTGCCGGAGCCGCAGTGTGTGTGTCTGTGGATTTAGAGGACAAGCCAACTTTTTCCCCTTTTCTTTTCTCTCTTTACAAAAAAACAAAAAACAAGCTAAAGTGCGTAGGATATGTAGCTCTCAGTACATCCTGTACTTTTCAGTGTTGAATTTTTTTTGGTCTTTTCTGAATTCCTGTCTGTGGGGATGAGCTGTTTGAGACCGCAGTCTCTCTCTCGCGCGCACACTCTGTGTGGAAGGAGGGAAGCAGGGAGGGAGGGGGAAGCAACACTGTACAGGAGGCAGTGCAGCATGTCTCCCTTTGTTGCTGCCCTTGGCCTGGTGGTGAGTAACAATGATGTGACGTGCTCTGCCCCCTCCCCTCTCTCTCTCTTTTTTCCCCTCCCTCTCTCCCTCTCTTTTTCCCTCAATTTGTTGGCTGTGTGGCAGTGCTATCCCAGGGCTGGGCGCCTCTCTACAGAAGCCCTTCAGGGAGTACTTGCAGGCCCAGAGGGCCAAGATGCACGGGAGAGGGGACCCCAGCCGTAAGTACCTCGTCCTCTACCACCTCCCTCTATTCACCGCCTCCCTCATGGAGGGGCCTTTCTCTGAAGAATGTGTTTCCCTCGCTGTTTTCTTTTATTCTCTCTCCACTTTTCTTTCCACTTTTCTTTGTTTTCTCACTCTTTCTCTCATTAATTTTCCATTTCAAATGTGCTTTCCTTTCAATCCCTTTTTTCTTCTCTTTTTTCAATCTTTTATTTTCTCCGATTTGTCATCCTTCCATCTCTCCCTGACTGTCTTTCTTCAACAGTAGTGGGATGAATATCAACAGTGCAGATGATACCGTAGTCCAGCAGTAGTAATGTAATAGTACTGTGCCTCAGGCAGCGTTTAGAGTGACAGGGAGAGGGTTCGCTGGGTGCACGGTGGCTGGGCAGGCTTAGGGGGGGCTAAGAGGGGCTGAGGGAGAGGGGGCCACTGTAGGGTCTCGCTGTAGCTCTGGTAGTAGTGTTACCGCTGTTATCACTTAACAGTGTTAGCAGTATGTATGCTGAGTCATGCTCAGTCTGAGTGGATGGAAGGGTGTGTGTGAGTGGTCAGTCACTCCCCCGTGTCACAGAGTGCCCTGCCTGAACCCATTGCTAGCGCTGACATGGGACCAGAGACCGGGGCGGGGTCCCCCCAGCCCTGCCAATGACAATCCATCAAAAAAAGCAGTCTGGAATAGAAAGAGTCAGTTGTAGCTGGAGCCATATCTCTTTGAAAGCTTTTTTCATTTTCTCTCCTTCCCTTTCTATCTCTGTCTCTCGCTCTTGGTCGCTGTCTCCCTCTCTCAAAGTGATTCATTGAAAACGTTTTTATATTTTTCCCTCCTCCGAAGCTAGTGCGAGAGAGGAAAAAAGGAAAAGAGAGACTGAGTTGCACAATGAGAGATTAAGGCTGTTTCTAGAACAATGTTCCTTTTTTCTTGTAACTTGAACCTCCTGCAGTTATAGGAGAAAAGAGGTCATTTAACTTTGGGAGAGTGAGGCTGCCAGTTGGGGTCACTAGGGGTGAGGGAGGAGGTTGGCGGGTTCGCTTTTTACTACCACTGATCTCTGTACTGCACATGGATGGATGTGGGAGCGGATCCCATCCCACACAGATAGAACATAGGTTCTACTTTAGCATCAGGGACCAGAGACAAGGGAGGTAGACTCCATAGAAATCAGGGTCTCGCCCTTCTATTTCTGTTCTGTTCCTCGTAGGACGAACTGGCTGTTGTGGGTCTTTGAGAAGGTGATCGTGGTCATGGTTTGTTTCTTTGTCTGCTCCATCGTCAACTCCACAGCCCAGAGCTATGCCAAGCGCGAGGCAGCAGAAGTACAATGAGGGCAAAAGCAAGTGAAGGCGACACTGAGAGGAGAGCAGCTAGCCTAGCATACATTCTGGGCTCTCGCTCAAATAATCCCCAGCACAAACTTTCTGCTTCTTCCTCATTTTTCGCTCTTTACCAATAATCTCCAATGAGACACAAACCGTCATAATACCAATTATGGGTGTCCATGTTATCGATTGAGGGACATCCACCATGTGAAGTAACCGTTTTCTTTGTTTCTGTAGTGGTAATGAAGTTTATCCGTTTACCTTGAACTTGGACTTAATTTATTTGTTTTCCAGGCTTTTTTATAGAGATGATGGCTCATAGTTTTTGGTTTCCTTGAGTGGTTGTTCACTATAAGGTAGGTGTTGGCAATTTGGTGTGGTGTTGTATGGATAGGACATCCATTTCATTGAGCAGCTCTACGGTGACTGTGTGTGGGTGGGTGAGCAGCTCTGCGAGGCCTTAAGTATTCTTGGGTCCAGCTTCCAGTACTACAAATAATGGTTTTATCATAGAGCCACTTTATTTACGGGATTATGTTTGGCTTGGACGGGTTTTATTTTTTAATTTACATTTTTTGTGCTGGATGGGTTTTATTTGACTAAGGTTATATATTACTTAAGTTCCCCGAGGCCTAATAATTTTTTCCCAGTTAATTTATTAGGAGTTGTTATTTTCGTTGTTTTTTTTTCAACTGTTGTGGCATTATGGTAAGACAAGGTATGAACATTAAATGGATACCTTGTTAATAATCTTATGACTCAGTTTTTCCAAATTCTACTTCTACAAATCTGCCGTAGATAGATCTCAATCGATCAAAATGGGGAGTTAAAGAACCCGATGTGTATCTGTAGGCCTACATACGTACTGCTATTGATGTAATTTGTACGCTTTAAAATTCCAGAGTGATCACCTTTGGCTCAGACATGATAAATTATCCATGAATCAATCTGCTGGTCCCTTTGTCTGGAGTTATTGTTCTACTTCCAATAAGAGAGCACATGAGTCAGACCCAGGGCTCCTCAACCAACCAGATGCACTGATGGATTGAATTAGATCTCAGTGTGTGCAACTTTTGTTACTCTTCCTTATTGAGCCTTTCATTCGGATCCCAAGTTGTGTTTGGTGGTATCTGTTTAGTTCATAAGATCATTTAGGGGTTTCTAAGATATTTTGTGCCTGGTTTGAAGCTCGTGGTAAGTGTTCCCTTTGTCTTCAGTGCCTGTAAGCTTGGACGCTCTGCAAGCTCATGTTCACCATTACTCTGGAAGGAAGGAGGAAAGGAAGGGCAGCACTTAAAAAATGATGTTATGCCATCAATGTTTCTTTTTTATGTATCTTAAGCTCGTTGGATAACGTCGGCTGGTTCGTGATCCAAGATTCCTCTTTTTCTTAATTGCTTGTGAAATGTTTCTTCTTTTTTTTCTGCTCCGTTGCCCTGGTATGTTGGTTTGGGAGCTCCAGGCAGGCAGGCAGGGTGGGGAAAGAGAGCAAGCAGAGAGAGAGATCGAGTGCAGTGAAACGCTTCTGTGGCATTACCTCGAGTGAACCCTCTTAGGAACTCGCTGCACTGCCCCAGTGACGGAGCCAGGAGACAAATCAGTCGAGTAGATTCAAAACAGAGGGGCACTGTTGAACGCACAGAGCCTACCTCCCTCCGCTCTGCTGCAGCTCTGCTAATCACACCATTCAAATACAGCCACTCTCTCTCAGGGTAAGTAATGAAAGGATTTTTTTCCTGTTCTTTCTTCGTGTTGCGTGTGTGTGTCTTAGGCATGTCCGTCACACTCTCGGCCTGTCAGATAGCTTATCAGACTGGTGTTGGCTGTTACATTGCAAGGCGACAACAGTCTGTAGGCTGTCTGACATTTCGGGCTCTTTCATCTGACCAGCATCCTGTTTTCTCCTTGTCCGTCTGGTGGTGTTGTCATTGCTGAAGCATCAGTTCCCATTTTGAGCTGCGTGTTCTGATGTTACTCTGTTAGCCCCTCTGTTTGTAAAATGATGTTTGAGACCCAAGTCTGTTGTTTATTTACTCTTCTATCGATGTATTCTTTATTGACTTTGTTTAAAGTGGTCATATTGCTATGTCTGTCTGTACATGAACATTTATTGCTGTGAATGTGTCCCATTGGTGTATGTGTCTCCATTTTTTTAACCAGTTTCATTGCCTTCCAGTTAAAAGGGTGTGTGTTTCCGGGGTTTAGCTCAGTCCCCTTGATTTCCAGAGAATCAAGAAAGCACACACCTTATTGCAAACATTCTATTGTGACATACAGCCAGTGTTTGCTCTGGTACACACAGTCCTCACCTCAGGTAGGTCCCCTTTACACTTTCCTCTTTTCTCTCACACACTTCTTTCCAGTTTCCACTATTGCTCAATAGCTGCATTTTTTTGTCTAATGTTGCATTTTATTGGTACTGTTTCTTGTTTTTGCTTCAGGGTTTGTATTTACAATTGTAGAAAAAGCTGAAATCATGGCTTGACCATTAGATGTTCTTTCTGTGGTCATAAATTCGCAGAGCCAAGATGACTTACCTTTTGAGAAATGACTTTTGTTTTTCTGGAATATGGGGGAAACTTTTTCCTGGTTATAAAAGCAACATCCTTGGATAACATTGGAATGGTCCCGCTGGCTCAGGGAGTATGTTTTCCTTGGCAGTTTCAGAACGTCCTGTTCCATAAGGGAGCCCCCTTTTTTGGTGTCTGTGTGTGTGTGTGTGTGTTTATGTTTCTATGTGTAAATGTCTGTGTAATGGTGGGTGTCTGTTTTTCAATGTATGTATATACTGTTTTAGCTGTTTTCTCTTTTAATAAAGTGAACTGTATTAAAGTCGCTGGGTTTTGTTCATTATTTTTGAAATCATGTGATATGCAGTGACTATGACCACACAACCCAATAGTACTGACCCTAGAGTTCCACAGAGATATTCACATATCAGCCTTTGGGAGGGACAGGAAGGACATTGACTCGTTTTCTCTCACATTTCATCCTCTTATGTTTCACATTTAATGGTTATCACATTACTGACTCTCACCCTTCAACATTTACATCATATTACTTTCAGATTGCAAATCAAGTAAGCCGTGCGAGGTTCAGTAACCAATGTGTTTGATAATGGTTTACGGAAAATGACTATTGGGTTACAGTTATGGATTATTTATGTCTGAATGATGGACTTTCCTAGAATATTCCACATTACCATCATGTTTTTATAGATCCTGTAGAAGGCTCATCAGCCTTCATATGGGTTCAGACACCTAAATTAGTCCTAGGGTGGATCTAGATGTATAAGAAATTAGTTCAGTCTCCTCAAACATCTGCAGGTATGCTCTCTGTTTGACTATTTCTGTTTCTAATGGAGAAGACAACAGCAGGCAATTCACAGTACAGTAGTGAGTAGTTTTGTTTTCTGGGGACAGATATAGCCTATATGATGTCCCAGTAGTGATACAGGGCTCTCTGTATGAGAAGGACTGTACACAGAACAGCCAGCCACACCCAGAACAACACACAGACTCCCTTCCAGGGTTTATGAAGATGGCAATGATAATGCTGAAAACCAACCAATATGTAATTATTGTATCTTGCCTGTCCAAACAGGCTTAGCTAGTGGTATTCAAATGACGAGGCCACTTTTGTTCTTTTTTTCCTATGAACCACCTCACTGCTCCCGAGTGGCGCCGTGGTCTATGTTAACATTTTACTTTTCAAAAACATACTTTTAAAAAACTCAATCAATAAGCAAACAGTTGTACTATTCTGTTCAGTTTTGAACCAGGCAGTTTATTTGGGTTGATCTCTAGAAGTGTTCCTGAGTGGCGCAGTGGTCTAAGACACTGCATCTCAGTGCTTGAGGCGTCGCTACAGACACCCTGTTTCGAATCCAGACTGTATCACAACCAGCCGTGATTAGGAGTTCCATAAGGCGACTCGCAATTGGCCCAGCATCATCCGGATTTTGCCGGTGAAGGCCGTCATTGTAAATAAGAATTTGTTCATAATTGACTTGCCTAGTTAAATAAAGGTTCAATTTAAATAAAAATGTAAAAATATATATTTATATATATAACACCAGTACCAGTTTGGCTGGCTGCTGCTCATCTATCTGTTCATGTGTTGAGCGTCTGGGAGCCTGCTGGTGGTTAGGCCTGAGACACACACACACACACTGAGTGCTCTCTCTTTCTGTGGGGGGCTTCTCCCCTCCCTGTCAACGCTAACCAGTGAGGCACGCCGGAATATCCCTGACTTCATTTACACTCCCACAACCCAATGAGCCCACATGTGGCTATCCACTTAACTCCACTCACACATAGTGTTGGATCATTTATTCTGGTGGTGGGATGGGAGGGTGTCTGGCTGATTAAGATATTCATGTGTATGTATACTTAGTTCCAGGGTGATGAACGTAGTGGTCTACTCCAACAGGCAGGTTTGGGCGGTGTCTATGATAGCAATTGTAAACGTCTGGATGAAGACCTACTGTTGGACAGGATTTGGTACAGTACAGTACCATTTCACATCTGAGTTCACTCAGGAGCTTACAGGGGAATGACACCAGTCAGTGACTGAAAAACATGGCCTCTTTCTTCCTAAAGCACAGAAGAGAAAATGGCACAAGTCTCATCACTAATCAATTTATTCAAAAGAACAACAGAGTTTGTGCTGGGGTAGGAGCATGAAGTCCACATGACCATCATTGTAAATAAGAATTTGTTCTTAACTGACTTGCCTAGTTAAATCAAAAATATAAAAAATGAGGGTCCCAGGAAGATGGGTCCTGAGTCTGAGGGTGCTGCTCTTACATCTCGGCAGCGCTGTGGTCTACCTATATGCTCAGTACCCACTTCGTGTGTTAGTTAATTAGAAGTCATATGCGTTTCGGAAGCTGAGAACACAGCTTGGGGGAATGAGTCGACACTGGTTTTGTTGGGCACTCATTGGACTGCAATTTGAAACAGGGTTGACCATTTAAATGTTAGTTTGCAACCACTGGCATGACGAGACAGTAAAATGGACATGAATTGCTCATTTACCAAATCATTATCAGTGATTTGCATTTGTATGTCATTTTGGGTTGAAGTGAGAGATGAAAATCTTCACATGCTCCATTCTGCACAAACCGCATGCATTGATGCAAGTCACCAGTCTCTGTTTCTACTGAATATGCATGTGGGCTTAATTTCTGAGTAAGAAACCCACAACATTTGCCTCATCTGTTCCAAACTGACCATAGTAACGTTATTGGGTTCCTCTGAAAACACACAACACACACACACACACACACACACACACACACACACACACACACACACACACACACACACACACACACACACACACACACCACTTCCAAACTGACCATTGTGTCCTTTCAGGGTCTTTCCTCTAAAATCACACATGCATGCAGGCTCGCACACAATAACCACTTCTGAACAGACCAAACTACAGACCGCTATGGCATGAATAATGCCCTTTATTGTGGTGTTACAGCCTACAGATATCTAACTAATCAACTGCTTCAAAAAGCATGTTTTCATGTTCTTGTAACTTTGTCCATCTGAGTGTGTAGCTATAGTGACACACTATTTTTGATAGATATGCTGTTTCAGAATGACTGTATAGATGTAGGATCCTAATTTGATCACTCTTTGGTTGCTGAGAATATTCCTGCATAGGAGTAAATGCTAAATGTTAGTGTATTCAACGTTAAAAAAGGCTTCTAATGTTTGTAACTTCCAGAGGTGGGCCCAATTCACTATTATTCGAGTCACAAGCAAGTCAAAAGGTCAGAGTCTTAAGTCAAAAGGTCAGAGTCTCAAGTCAAATCTCAAGTCAAGTAAAAACAATCTATACTCGCAACGACTTGATCAGCTACAATTCTTTGTCTATTTATCGAGGCTACCAGACAGACCTTTTCATTATTTTGTCTACCACATGTCTTTATTAGCCTATGGAATTGAAAAATAGGGACATGTAGCAGTCATAAGGGCATGACATCAGCCCAGCTCAGAGTGTAGATTTATTTACAGGTCAAATCAAATCACATTTTATTTGTCACATGCTCCGAATACGTAGACCTTACAGTGAAATGCTTACTTACAAGCCCGTAACCAACAATGCAGTTTTAAGAAAAATACAAAAAAAAAGAAAAGAAATAAAAGTAACAAATAATTAAAGAGCAGCAGTAAAAAACCAATAGCGAGGCAATATACAGGGGGTACCGGCACAGAGTCAATGTGCGGGGGGAACCGGTTAGTCGAGGTAATTAGGGTAATATGTACATGTAGGCAGAGTTATTAAAGTGACTATGCATAGATAATAAAAGAGAGTAGCATCCGCGAAAAAGAGGGGGGGCAATGCAAATAGATGTTCAGGAGTCTTATGGCTTGGGGATGCTGTAGATGCTGTTTAGAAGCCTCTTGGACCTAGACTTGGTGATCCAATGGTGAAAGCTCCATATCATACAAAACATACAAGTCCATTAACCAAATATAAATGGGCAAACGGACACTGGTAGCTGGCAAGACTGTACAGCTTCCCCTTGAGAAACCACATCGAATCCATCAAACAAGAGCTCAAACTGGTAGGCCTACATAATATAAACACTTGGCCCCGAGACCATACCTTTACCCAATTGGCAATTGCAACCATTAAACTGGTTCTACAACATAAAAGGCTATTTCCACATATATTGTTACATTGGTACATTCATCTTAATCAGACAATGATATTTCAACACCATGCATACAAGGAACAATCATTCTTATTCAATCTTATTCAACGTTCTGACTCCAAAGCGGGGAGAGCAGGACACGTAGCTTACTTCTATGTGTACTGAGGCACATAGAAATAGGCACATAGAAATCCTGTTACAGACAAAAATGACAGACATACGATTTATGCTGAGTCCAAAACAACCGGAAAAAATACTCTGTAAAATCATGACGTCAGTGATTTTCAGGTCAGAAAGTCGGAGCTCTCGAAAGAGGACCGAGTTCCCGAATTGGACCTCCAAGTTGGGTGACCGTTCAAATCAATTTTTCCCAGTCGGAGCTATTTTTTTCTCAGAGTTCCCAGTTGTTTTCAAAGCACTGATGTCGAAAGTCCGAGTTCCCAGTTCCAAGTTCTCAGTTGTTTTGAACGCAGCAACACAAACGGAATTCCGACATAACCCAGGAACGCGTCCATTGAATTAAATAAACAGAACTTCTACCTCTTCAGAACGTGCACTATAAAACTGTCGCCAACTCAGAGCAGTGTAAGAAATGGTTGGCTATAGAATTCAAATGTATCTTAGGCCTATCAAACATGAAATGTAAATGTCTACGCATTGCAATAAACGGTACGGGGATGGAATTATGAAATGCTGTCAATTATTGTAGTATTACATGGAAAATCGATTTGCCTCATAGAGCCTATGTATTTAAAGTGTGAAAACAACAGCAAACATTTCAACAAGATAAAAAAAATCACTCGCTACTCCTATGGTGCGTCTTTGCCATAGTAATAATTCATTTTAACAAATTCCAAATCCAAGCTTTGGAGTCAATATACATTTCAAGCAATTGATACATACCAAAATACCTATGCCAAAACACCCGATCATATAGCTAGCTGTACAGCAAATCAGCAATCTGTTCGCTAGCTCATCTGATTTGTGTTGATTGATAGTTTGCTGGTCCAATCAGAGCGCTGAGTTAGCGTTTCACTAAAACTGGAGCAGTTTTTTTTGCAAGGGTCTCTGGCTGTATGTAGAGTAATGCAGGAAGACTCTGTGCCACAAAATGAGTGACTAAACATTACAAAGTCATCAGTCCGAAGTCAAAGTCGAGTTATTTATTTTCTATCAAGTCAAGTCATCAAATGTTGTACTCAAATCAGACTCCAGTCCAAATCATGTGACTCGAGTCCACAACTCCTAAATGTTAGGCTTGATTTGCCATAATGAAAAATGTATCAACTCCTACAAAAAAATGTCCATTAATTATAACCCACATTTCCTGTTGCTGCAGGCTTATTTTCCTGCTGTAGCAAACTGGCTCAAATTAAGATCCTACATCTGCAAGACTAAGGATATAATGGCGCCGAAGAAGATGGCTGCCTTTCTTACGATCCCATAACAAATTGTGCTATTGTGTATGTTTTTTCACATTATTTGTAACTTATTGTGTACATAATGTTTCTGCCACGGTGTCTTATGACCAAAAAGAGCTTCTTGATATCAGGGCAGTGATTACTCACCCCGTACTGGAGCAATTCTTCTTCTTCAACGAGTCGGAGGGGAAGGATTTACTTTGGACGACTGACGTGGCCCTCATCCCCTTCTTTCGCAGGAGGAAAAGACAGAGATATTGTGGATCACGGTCTGGGTGCCTTGTAAGGATCCGTCACTGAGAGGGTAATCTACCTGTACCATCGGTCCTATTAGCCAACGTACAATCAATTGATAACAAAATAGACGAACTATGAGCATGTATAACCTACCAACGGGACATTGAAAACTGTAATATCTTATGTTTCACAGAGTCATGGCTGAACCACGACATGATTAACATACAGCTAGCGGGTTTTAATAATTTTCGGCAGCTGCCTCTGGTAAGGCAAGGGGCGGCGGCCTATGTATATTTGTAAACAACCGCAGGTTTTATTTAGTTATTTATTTTATTTCACCTTTATTTAACCAGGTAGGCCAGTTGAGAACAAGTTCTCAATTACAACTGCGACCTGGCCAAGATAAAGCAAAGCAGTGCGACACAAACAACACATAGTTACACATGGGAAAAACAAACGTGCAGTCAATAACACAATAGAAAAATCCATATACAGTGTGTGCAAATATAGTAAGATTAGAGGTAAGGCATTAAATAGGACATAGTGGCGAAATAATTACAATTTAGCATTAACATTGGAGTGATAGATGTGCAGATGATGATGTGCAAGTAGAAATACCGGGGTTATAAAGAGCAACAACAACAAAAACAATATGGGGATGAGGTAGTTGGGTGGGCTATTTACAGATGGGCTGTGTACAGGTGCTGTGATCGGTAAGCTGCTCTGACAGCTGATGCTTAAAGTTAGTGAGGGAGATATATGTCTCCAGCTTCAGTGATTTTTGCAATTCGTTCCAGTCATTGGCAGCAGATAACTGGAAGGAAAGGTGGCCAAAAGAGGAGTTGGCTTTGGGATCACCAGTGAAATATACCTGCTGGAGCTGCTGGTGACCAGTGAGTTGTGACGACCCTCCCACTTTGTCTGCCGTATTCTGTCTTTGTTCTTGTTTCCTTATTAGGATGCCGGTGGATGGAGTTGGGAGGGTCGTCAGCTTCATGGGAAACACCTGGGCCAGGTGTCTCCCAGGATAAATAGACCTCTTCCACATTCATGGAGGAGACTCTCTCCATGCAGACACCTTTGTAGATTGTGTTGTGGTTCTTGGTGGCCTTTTGTTTGTTTGCTTTGGCACCGTTCAACACCCTGCATTATCACATTCATGCATGCAAAACACTCACTTACACTACTGATTACTGATTACACACACCATTGTATATTTTCCTTAGTTGCTTTAGTTAATAAATATATATTTTGTTACTCCTTATCTCCACGTTGTCTCCCTTTGTTACGGGCTTTGAGCCGGTTCGTGACAGAGTTGAGATAAGGCGGGGCTTTACCTAGCAAAGACTTATAGATAACCTGGAGCCAGTCGGTTTTTGCGACAAATATGAAGCGAGGGCCAGCCAACAAGAGCATACAGGTGGCAATGGTGAGTAGTATATGGGGCTTTGGTGACAAAACGGATGGCACTCTGATAAACTACATCGAATTTGCCAAGTAGAGTGTTGGAGGCTATTTTGTAAATGACATCGCTGAAGTCAAGGATCGGTAGGATAGTCAGTTTTACGAGTGTATGTTTAGCAGCATGAGTGAAGGACGCTTTGTTGCGAAATAGGAAGCCGATTCTAGATTTAATTTTGGATTGGAGATGCTTTGAGTTTGGAAGGAGAGTTTACAGTCTAACCAGACACCTAGGCATTTGTAGTTGTCCACATATTCTAAGTCAGAACCGTCCAGAGTAGTGATGCTAGTCGAGCGGGCGGGTGCAGGCAGCGATCGGTTGAAGAGCATGCATTTAGTTTTACTTGCATTTGAGAGCAGTTGGAGGCCACGGAAGGAGTGTTGTATGGCATTGAAGCTCGTCTGGAGGTTTGTGAACACAGTGTCCAAAGAAGGGCCAGAAGTATACAGAATGGTGTCGTCTACATAGAGGTGGATCAGAGAATCGTGACATCATTGATATATACAGAGAAAAGAGTCAGCCCAAGATTTGAACCCTGTGGGATAGAGACTGCCAGAGGTCCGGACAACAGGCCCCCCGATTTGACACACTGAACTCTATCTGAGAAGTAGTTGGTGAACCAGGCGAGGCAATCATTTGAGAAACCAAGACTATTGAGTCTGCCGATAAGAATGCGGTGATTGACAGAGTCGAAAGCCTTGGCCAGGTCGATGAAGACGGCTGCACAGTACTGTCTTTTATCGATGACGGTTATGATATCGTTTAGGACCTTGAGCGTGGCTGAGGTTCACCCATGACCAGATCGGAAACCAGATTGCATAGCGGAGAAGGTACGGTGGGATTCGAAATGGTCAGTGATCTGTTTGTTAACGTGGCCTTTGAAGACCTTAGAAAGGCAGAACAGGATGGATGTAGGTCTATAACAGTTTGGGTCTAGAGTGTCTCCCCCTTTGAAGAGAGGGATGACCTCGGCAGCTTTCCAATCTTTAGGGATCTCAGACGATACAAAAGAGAGGTTGAACAGGCTAGTAATAGGGGTTGCAACAATTTTGGCGGACAATTTTAGAAAGAGAGGGTCCAGATTGTCTAGCCCAGCTAATTTGTAGGGTTCCAGATTTTGCAGCTCTGGGCAAGTTGCTGTGGGGGGTGCAGAGCTGTTGGCCAGGGTAGGGGTAAGCCAGGTGGAAAGCATAGCCAGCCATAGAAAAATGCTCATTGAAATCGAGACTATCCTGGATTTATCGGTGGTGACAGTGTTTAATAGCCTCAGTGCAGTGGGCAGCTGGGAGGAGGTGCTCTTATTCTCCATGGATTTTACAGTGTCCCAAAACTTTTTAGAATTTGTGCTACAGGATGCAAATTTCTGTTTGAAAAAGCTAGCCTAACTGCCTGCGTATATTGGTTCCTAACTTCCCTGAAAAGTTGCATATCGCAGAGGCTATTCGATGCTAATGCAGTACGCCACAGGATGTTTTTGTGCTGGTCAAGGGCAGTCAAGTCTGGAGTGAACCAAGGGCTATATCTGTTCCTAGTTCTACATTTTTTGAATGGGGCATGCTTATTTAAGATGGTGAGGAAAGGACTTTTTAAGAATAACCAGGCATCCTCTACTGAAGGGATGAGGTCAATATCCTCCAGGTCGATTAGAAAGGCCTGCTTGCTGAAGTGTTTTAGGGAGCGTTTGACAGTGATGAGGGGTGGTCGTTTGACCGCGGACCTATTACGGACACAGACAATGAGGCAGTGATCGCTGAGATCCTGGTTGAAGACAGCAGAGGTGTATTTAGAGGGCAAGTTTGTCGGGATGATATCTAAGAGCGTGCCCGTGTTTACGAATTTGTGGTTGTACCTGGTAGGTTCCTTGATTATTTGTGTAAGATTGAGGGCAGCTATCTTAGATTGTAGGACGGCCAGGGTGTTAAGCATATCCCAGTTTAGGTCAACCAATAGTACGAACTCTGAAGATAAATCAATTCACATATGGAGTCCAGGGCACGGCTGGGGGCTGAGGGGGGTCTATAGCAAGTGGCAACAGTGAGAGACTTATTTCTGGAAAGGTGGATTTTTAAAAGTAGAAGCTCTAACTGTTTGGGCACAGACCTGGATAGCATGACAGAACTCAGCAGACTATCTCTGCAATAGATTGCGACTCCGCCCCCTTTAGCAGTTCTATCTTGGCGGAACATGTTATAGTTGGGGATGGAAATTTCTGAATTTTTGGTGGCCTTCCTAAGCCAGGACTCAGACATGGCTAGTACATCAGGTTTGGCAGAATGTGCTAAAGCTGTGAATAAAACAAACTTAGGGAGGAGGCTTCTGATGTTAACATGCATGAAACCAAGGTTTTTACAGTTACAGAAGTCAACAAATGATAGTGCCTGGGGAATCGGTGTAGTACTGGGGTCTGCAGGGCCTGGGTTAACCTCTACATCACCAGAGGAACAGAGGAGGAGTAGGATAAGGTTACGGATAAAGGCTAAAAGAACTGGTCGTCTAGCGCGTTGGGAACAGAGAATACACGTGGTGCACGAAATCTAAGGAAGTCTGAAGGTTTTGCTCACCTGAGGTGGAGTATCTCATGATAAGCTGTAGACCACACTATTTACCAAGAGAGTTTTCATCTATATTTTTCGTAGCTGTCTATATACCACCGCAGACTGATGCTGGCACTAATTTCGCACTCAATGAGCTGTATACGGCCATAAGCAAACAGGAAATCGCTCATTCAGAGACGGCACTCCTAGTGGCCGGGGACTTTAACGCAGGGAAACTCAAATCCGTTCTACCTAATCTCTACCAGCATGTTAAATGTGCAACCAGAGGGAAAAAACTCTAGACCACCTTTACTCCACACAAAGAGATGCGTACAAAGCTCTCCCTCGCCCTCCATTTGGCAAATCTGACCATAATTCTACCCTCCTGATTCCTGCTAACAAGCAAAAGCTAAAGCAGGAAGCACCAGTGACTCGGTCAACAAGAAAATTGTCAGATGAAGCAGATACTAAGCTACAGGACTGTTTTGCTAGCACAGACTGGAATATGTTCCAGGATTCTTCCGATGGCATTGAGGAGTACACCACATCAGTCACTGGCTTCATCAATAAGTGCATTGATGACGTCGTCACCACAGTGACTGTACGTACCCCAACCAGAAGCCATGGATTACAGGCAACATCCGCACTGAGCTAAAAGGTAGAGCTACCGCTTTCAAGGAGCGGGACTCTAATCCGGAAGCTTATAAAAAATCCTGCTATGCCCTCCGATGATCCATCAAACAGGCAAAGCGTCAATACAGGACTAAGATTGAATCCTACTACACTGACTCCGATGCTTGTCGGATGTGGCAGGGCTTGCAAACCATTACAGAATTAAAGGGAAGCACAGCCGCGAGCTGCCCAGTGACACAAACCTACCAAATGAGCTAAATTACTTCTATACTCGCTTCGAGGCAAGTAACACTGAAACATGCATGAGAGCACCAGCTGTTCCAGACAACTGTTTGATCACGCTCTCCAAATCAAATCAAATCAAATTTATTTGTCACATCTTAGTAGATGGTTAGCAGATGTTAATGCGAGTGTAGCGAAATGCTTGTGCATCTAGTTCCGACAATGCAGCAATAACCAACGAGTAATCTAACCGAACAATTTCACAACAGCTACCTTATACCCCCAAGTGTAAATGGATGAAGAATATGTACCTAAAGATATATGAATGAGTGATGGTACAGAACGGCATAGGTACAGATGCAGTAGAGTACAGTATATACAGTACATATGAGATAAGTCATGTAAACATTATATTAAGTAGCATTGTTTAAAGTGGCTAGTGATACATGTATTACATTAAAGTTGGCAAGATGCGGGGCTTCCTGGGTGGCTCAGTGGTTAAGGGCACTGTACTGCAGCGCCAGCTGTGCCACCAGAGACTCTGGGTTCGCGCCCAGGCTCTGTCGTAACCGGCCGCGACCGGGAGGTCCGTGGGGCGACGCACAATTGGCTTAGCGTCGTCCGGGTTAGGGAGGGTTTGGCCGGTAGGGAAATCCTTGTCTCATCGCGCACCAGCGACTCCTGTGGCGGGCCAGGCGCAGTGTGCGCTAACCAGGCGCAGTGTGCGCTAACCAGGCGCAGTGTGCGCTAACCAAGGTTGCCAGGTGCAAGGTGTTTCCTCCGACACATTGGTGTGGCTGGCTTCCGGGTTGGATGGCGCTGTGTTAAGAAGCAGTGCGGCTTGGTTGGGTTGTGTATCGGAGACTTTCAACCTTCGTCTCTCCCAAGCCTGTACGGGAGATGTAGCGATGAGACAAGATAGTAGCTACTAAAACAATTGGATACCAATTAGATACCAATTGGATACCACAAAAGGGGTAAAATTCAACAACAAAAAAACAGCAAACTTGATGATGGTGTTGGAGTCGTGTCTGGCCATGCAGTCATGAGTGAACAGGGAGTACAGGAGGGGACTGAGCACACACCCCTGAGGGGCCCCCATGTTGAGGATAGCATGGCGGATTTGTTGTTACATACCCTTACCACCAGGGTATGTAACAACAAATCCGCCATGCTATCCTCAACATGGGGGCCCCTCAGGGGTGTGTGCTCAGTCCCCTCCTGTACTCCCTGTTCACATAACAGCCTTTTTAATAGGTGTTCCTTTTGTCCAGGTGGGAAAGGGCAGTGTGGAGTGCAATAGAATCTGTGGTTCTCTCTGCTACCACATGGCAAGCTGTACCGGAGCGCCAAGTCTAGGTCCAAAAGGCTTCTTAACAGCTTCTACCCCCAATCCAGAAGACTCCTGAATAGCTAATCAAAGGGCTACCCAGACCTCTCTTTTACGCTGCTGCTACTCTCTGTTTATAATCTATGCATAGTCACTTTAACCTACATGTACATATTACCTCAATTACCTCCACTGACTCTTTACTGGTACCCCCTGTATATCGCCTCACTTGTTATTTTACTGCTGCTGCTTAATTATTTGTTATTTTGTTTTTTGACTATTTGACCAATAGTGGTTAGGATTTAGTTTTCCTAAAATTCGGATTCTATTTGACCTTTGGTCAGATATGGGCAGTTTGAGCAACAGCTTCCAGTCCTCTGCCTACCCACGCCATTGCCAGTGTGGCAGAGTGCCTCACCCTTAACCTAACCGCAAAAGCCAGCCAGGTGGCAATGTCAGCAGGATATAGAGTGTGTGTGTGTGTATGTGTGAACTGTGAGCATACAGAAGAGGACAGACACACCCTAGTAATCACCTGGCTGGCACAACCTGTCCTGCTCTGTCCTGTTGTTCAAATCTACTGTTCATCACACCACATTCTATTCACTCCAATTCACGGATTACATAACTGTAATCATTTCATGTTTTGTGATTGTTATCCTGTCACTGACTAATACATAACAAAAGAGTGCCCCCTTGCAGTTAATTTTCTTTGGAAAAAGCACTACCATGTTTTCGTGATGATTATTTAAGGGAAGAAACCGACAACATAACCATGTAAGAGCCAATAATTAACGCCCAACTTTTTCCCGTTCTCTCAACTTCTTTGAAGATATTTTGGAAATTGCCCTTTGCAGTCATTTGCAAGTAAATGTGTTGTCTCTCTTTCAACACATCAACACCAGAAAGCCCCTTTTTGAATCTATTCCTGTGGTTTCATGCTGTGAGGAAGAGAGAAGGGAGCCAATAGGCTCATTTGTTACTTACAGATCAAGCATGCTTCTATCTGCCACCATCATCTAAAATCATCTGCAGCCAAATACATACCCACAGTCTCTCTCTATGGCCATGAATAAAAACAATATTGTCTATTAATTTGTCCATGTTTGTCTCCCCTTTCTCTCTCATTTCCTCCCTTCCTCTCATCCCTTTTAATTCCTTTCTTTCTCCCTGCCCTGCACCAACAGCCTAGGCCAAAGAATGCATATCACTCAGGTGTCTCAGTTACACACAGGAATCACCAATGAATAAAACATCTTCATGTGCAAGGCAGAGAGTGTTGTAATTGAAGGTTGTACCCATTATACACTGAGTATACCAAACATTAGGAACAGCTTCCTAATATTGAATTGCACCCCCCTCTTTTGCCCTCAGAACAGCCTCAGTTCATTGGGGCATGGGACTCTACAAAGCATTTCACAGGGATGCTGGCCCATGTTGACTCCCATGCTTCCCACAGTTGTGTCAAGTTGGCTGGAAGTACTTTTCGTGGGACCTACTACCATACCCCGTTAAAATGCACTTAAATCTTGTGTCTTGCCCATTTACCCTCTGAATGGCACACATCCATATTCCATGTCTCAATTGTCTCAACGCTGCAAAAAAGATGTTTAACCTGTCTCCTCCCCTTCATCTACATGGATTGAAGTAGGTTTAACAAGTGATATCAATAAGGGATCATAGCTTTCACCTGTATTCACCTAGTCAGTTTATGTAATGGAAAGAGCAGGTGTTCTTAATGTTTTGTATACTCCGTGTATATATATATATATATGTATACACACACACACACACACACACACATGCACACATCAAGGACCCCACACACCCCAGCCACAAGCTGAAGCACGAGGACTGATACCAACAGGCTCAGAGACAGTTTCTATCCACAAGCCATCAGACCGCTGAACACTTGAACTGGACTGAACACTTGAACTGGACTGACCACCTGGTCTGATTCGCCCCTCATTAGCACACATGCACTCCCTCATGCACATACCCACACAGACATAGACACACACATATATTATATACATTCATGCTACACACACATCACAACTTCTACTACCAGAAGACTCTTATTATATTGCTCAATTTATACACTTACCCCATCCCCCTTCCCCTATACACGTGTAAATATTGAACTATAAATTGTCACCTCCATATATTATATATATGCAAAAAATATATATATATTCTACTGCCATTGACTTTATATTTGTCTTTTTATATTTTATTATTTCTTACTGTTGTTTGCATTGTCGAGAAGGAACCTGCAAGTAAGCATTTTGTTGGACTACGTATTCCATGTGTATCCCGTACATACGACTAATAACAAAACGTTCAACTTGAAACACAGTCCCTTTGGTCTAGGACCACAGGTTTCACAGAGATAGTGCACTGAGTAGAAGTAAGGTGGGTTTTTTTGTGTGTGTGTTTGTGTGTGTGTGTGTGTGTGTGTGTTGAATAAATGCTCCCAGTCATGAGTCATCATCACAGGAATGGTGATGCTATATGTGAAACATCACATCATATAATTCTCACACCACCTCAACCCAAGGTGACTGTGAACATTTATGTGGGTTATTCCACATATTTGGTAACACCCTATGGGCGTCCTCTGTTGGCACTTACGATCACTGCAAGACTCAGAGGTTCAAATGGGGTGAAACACGAAGAAGGATTGCTTTGTTTTCACTGCCATCTACTGCCAGTAACGGGTATTTGCACACAAACAGTTAGTCTGGTTACAGGTTAGATCACAAAAGTCACTAAGATCACAATTAACCAAGTGAGAATACACAAAAGCCTGTGAACGTTTTTTCATAGTGCAATCATACCTGTTGTGGCAAAAAAATATACCAGGCAGTTCATGGGCCAAATTTTTATATATTTATTAATTCCATTATTTTAGATTTGTGTGTAATGTTGTGAATTGTTAGATACTACTGCACTGTTGTTGCAAGGAACACAAGCATTTCTCTACACCCGCAAAAACATCTGCTACATATGTGTATGTGACCAATAACATTTTATCAGATTTTGACTGACTACAATATCATCATCATAGCTAATTTCTGAGCCATATTACACAAACATCACTTTGAAACTACTAAAGGATAACATACGATCAAATATGACATGCTTAAACGAGCGAAATCATTTAAGGAAAAAGTATGGGGCATCATGGACATTGAGCTACTATTAAAGCTACTCAGCTACTATCTCATTTCAGCAGTGCGCGTGCTCAACACTGGGCTTTGTTTTTTAAATTGCGTGTGGCCGGTAGCTAGCGGTACTGCTTCTCGCATGGGTTCTATTTACTGTAGCCGGTTATGTCGGTGAGGTGTATTTCCACGAGGCAGTGGAGAAGTTGATACTTTATTTCGGACTGCGTGAGAGAGAGGGACCAAGCAAACGCAATGGCGGGGGTATTCGACATTGATTTGGATCAGGCGGACGAAAATGTGTCTGATGATGAACTCGGGGATGGGGTAAGTAGCCAGTTACTGTACAATAATTAGCTAGCCACCCAGCAAAACATTACTAGCTAGCTAGTTTCCTTTAGCTTCCGACCTTGGCATGAACCAGTTAGCTACTATCGTTAGCTACTAGTGAAGAAGGGAGGCGCAAACTAACTTGTCTGCAGTAAAGAATCTGATGTTAGTCAGAAGCTTAAGACTGTCTTTGTCAATAACTTCAACATATCAGCTGGTTAGCTAGTCGTGCGTGGCAAGTCCAAAATAACCCACGCTTACATCCGCTAATCTATAACTAGTTAACTAAGCGATTAACGTTTGTAAGTAAGTAAGAAAGAAGGTAGCTAGCTAATTAATATTATAGTAACTAACTATTATTAGGTAGCTGAACCAAGGGCGGACTTAACGTTGGTGGCAAGCTAAACTAACCAGCTCTATAGGCCTAGCCATATGTCTTCTCAATAAACGATCCATTCTTAGTTGGATTGTCAAAACATAGCTAACGTTAACGGATATAACGTTATGCATTGACAGATTCCTATAGCTATGAAACCACTTGACCTCTGATGATCAGATTTCGGCATCGTTGGATGTGGACAAGTGAAACAAGTTGTTCTAGCTACTCTTTCGTACATCTTTAATTTTAGAATCGTTTGCTTTTTTTCAGCAGTCTCACAAGACTGTGTGTGAAACAGTCAAAAAAGTCCCGTCTGAATAATCACTGGAACAGGTATATTTTTGAAGTTGTTTACTGATGGAGAAAGATCAATCCTGTTGTTAAATTGTTCTCTCTTTTTTTTCATCTTTTTTTATGCCAGACCCAAATGAGCGAATGCACGGAGCAATGCAGCGGTTTCGAATTGTGGGTATTTACAACATAGGTTCAGCCTGTATATTTTAGCACTAGCTAATGTGGCACACTCACCACAACATCTTTGACAACAGGGTGCTTCTTTGACATGCAATTATATGTGTTTTATTGTTTGGGCACAGGTGTCAATCTAATTGCCCTAAAGGGATTAATAATCTGTGTAATACATTTTTTGTTAACTACAGAAAGACCTTTGACCACTTTTATGATGTTGTATGCTTGATGAACAGATAAAGGACCATGAGTGATTTTAGTCGATAGATTGCTTGTGCAGGCAGGACTGTTTTCCCCTACTGCAGATTCCATCTTTAATCTAACCTTCTGGTTTTGTCATTTGGGTAGATTCAACTGGCTGAAATTTGATGTAAAATGAATTATGTTTCAATGGTTGTCTTTTAAAATTGATTTTAAAGTAACATGGATGACTGTGAAAAGTTTGAAATCTCTGAAGACAGCGTCAACAAAGGAACGGAGCAGATTCGTCCGGAATGCTTTGAGTTGCTCCGGGTTTTAGGAAAAGGAGGCTATGGAAAGGTGAGCTATCTATCCCTCTTCACCCTATGACTTGTTCAAGTATTCATTCACGTCTTCTCCTTAGAATAGAGAGCATAAATTCATGGTTTGACTTTCCCCCTATCACATTCAGGTTTTTCAAGTTCGTAAGGTGTCGGGTGCCACTTCGGGAAAGATTTTCGCCATGAAGGTCTTGAAGAAGGTGGGCTGTTTGGATTCTCATGACGTTGAGATACTTATCTTCTGTTCTCTCGTTTGCCCCTAAGGAACTGCACACTTAAGGTCTGTGTTATTTATTCTTTTAAGATTTATTCTCTTAAGGATTTCCATTGACATGACAATGAGCCCAGATTGGACACTGACCCAAGTTGTTACAGTAGTGTACTGAATACACAGGTGAATTAATTTAGCCATGCAGTCGGAAAAGAGGCCGCCTAACCTAACCCATAACAAAAAAACTAAAATGACTTCCCATTAAACCTCAGGTCTGTTTGTTCTCCACAGTTTCTTTCCATCTGCTCTGCATCCTTTCTGAAATTGATGACTGCCCGTCTGGTTTGCATCTTGGCCCCAGAATCCACCAATTTTTCCCAGAAGCCTTAGAGGTTTCGGTAATAATGGTTCTGTTTATAGTTTTTTTATAAGCCAGTATTTACTGTTGCTACCATGCAGGAGCTAAGAGCTCTTAACCAGCAGCTATCATCACTGCCAAATAAAACACCAGGGTCCCCTCTTTCCCTCACATCTTGGAAGCTCATATGGCTTTTACATACAGGATTTACCCCAGTGTTTGAACGAAAAGGCTCAGACTTTTCTGTTTCCATGGGCCATGGCTCTGGCGGACCTGCTCTCACTTGTGGTCAAAGTAAAGCCCCTGGTACTTTTCAGCTTGCATTTACATAACAATTGGCTAACTGAACTTTAACACCTTCTCACAAAGCAACTGTTTTGATTATGCATAGTTTGTTGATTCTGCTTTTCACAAGTCCTCAGTGTCAGCCCTAGCTATGGAAACACAATTTCCCTAGTATAACATAAGGGTGAATATATGCTAGTGTAACCCTGTTGAAAAGCAGCAGACTTGCCGCAGCACTGGTGTTTAGCATGGTGAATTTAACCGGCCATGTCAGAACCCAGCACTGTGTGCGTGTTGTAAGTGGCTCTGTAGCACGGCAGGCAGCAGAGCCTCACGCTCATGACCGACTGCTCTGCTCTCATACTGTGGCTTCTGGCTCTGCCACTGGGCTCAGGCTTTATCCAACTGAAACAGATCTAGTATTGTTCGCGACAGCTGAAATAGTTTGAATGTTTTGGATTTCTTTGAGCAAAAGATCTGCACGTGTTCTGGACCTGAGGGCAACAATAACGGCATTAATGACATGGCTCAGAGCAGAGGCGTTCCTTTACTTTCTTTCACTGGGCTGGGGAAAAGGGGAGCGCAGAGAAATAATCATCGAAACCAGATGGCAAATGAACATTTCCTTTAGGTTTTTGTTATGTTGTCAGACCGTCGCAAATCTGTTGTCCGTTACCTACCATAGTGCGTCCTGCTTGACGAAGAATGTACTCTATTCTTCTATAATTTTTCATTTGGAGTGAATAACTTGTTACCATACTATTACCAGGTTATTTCCCCTTTATTATCTGCTGTAAATGTAAAGTGCTACCATTGTTATAATGCTGACAGTACTTGACAATCTACGCCTTGTTTGATGCCTCCAGGCGATGATAGTGCGTAACGCTAAGGACACGGCACACACCAAGGCAGAGAGGAACATCCTGGAGGAGGTGAAGCACCCATTCATAGTGGACCTCATCTATGCCTTCCAGACAGGGGGCAAGCTGTACCTCATCCTGGAGTACCTTTCTGGTGAGTGGCTGGGGCACGGTGTGTGCACGCACACACACACACACCTTTTTATTTATATATATATATACACACGCCCACACACACGCATGCATACATACACCCTTGCAACTACACCTTCCAGACAGGTGGCAAGCTCTACTCTACCTCATTCTGGAGTACCACTCGGGTGAGTGGCTGGGGAACTGTGTGGGCGCACACACATCATACAGACACACAAACCACACAACACAGCGTAACATACACACTATGGCCTAAGTTAAAATAAAGCTGCAATATGTAACTTTTTGGGTGACCTGACCAAATTCACATAGAAATGTCAGTTATAGAGCTGTCATTTGCATCAAAAGCAAAACTAAGAAGCTGTAGATATGTTCTATGTGCACTATATCTATACTTCCTGTTCTTAAGTTTAGTTTTTTGTCTTTTACTTTCAGTTTTGTACACCAGCTTCAAACAGCTGAAAATGGTTATGGAAAATATCACAACGGTTTAGATGGTACAATGATTTTCTACAATATACTTGCTTGTTTTTCACATTAACTGAAATTAAGCAAACTACTAGAATTTTAGCAACCATGAGCAATTTCTGCATAGTGCATATTTAAATGCTGTATTTGTGATTTGCAGGTGGGGAGCTGTTTATGCAATTGGAGAGAGAGGGGATCCTTGTGGAAGACAAAGCATGGTAAGTGATCTGTCATGCTGGAGATATCTATCTGTCTGAAATGTGTAGAATAGATATGAGTGTCTGGAACCTGTAGTCCTCACTCAAATGTTGTGTCAACAGATGTGAGATTTGATTACATAGCATAAGGTCAGTAGGGGTGTGTTTTGGATCTATTTTTAGAAGCAGACAAATGTTAGGATGTTGGAAGCACAACACTTAGGTTTAGAATGTAGAGGGCAATGAAAGGCGAATCTGAAAGGATACATTTTTCCAAAATGCTATTGATGCTTTACAGATAGATTTCTTTCGTCATACTTCCTGTAACTGTATAGATGTCTGTTTTCTGTTCTGCAGCTTCTATCTGGCAGAGATTTCAATGGCTCTGGGACACCTGCATCAGAAAGGCATCATCTACAGAGACCTGAAGCCAGAAAACATCATGCTAAACAACAACGGTCACATCAAGCTCACAGACTTTGGACTGTGTAAAGAATCAATCCACGACGGCACGGTTACTCACACTTTCTGTGGCACCATAGAATACATGTAAGTCACGGTCCTAATCATTAAAACAATGAAAAGTTCATATCAGCCTCCTAGTCTGTTGTAAACTTCTTTATCCACTACTGTACATACTCTTGGTAGGAGAAATTAGTGAGTTTGGTTGCACATTGTATTAGAGGTCGACCGATTAATCGGAATGGCCGATTTAATTGGGGCCAATTTCAAGTTTTCATAACAATCGGTAATCGGCATTTTTGGACACTGATGGCCGATTTACATTGCACTCAACGAGGAGACTGCGTGGCAGGCTGACTACCTGTTATGCGAGTGCAGCAAAAAGCCAAGGTAAGGTGCTAGCTAGCATTAAACTTATCTTATAAAAAAACAATCAATCTTAACATAATCACTAGTTAACTACACATGGTTGATGTTATTACTAGTTTATCTAGCTTGTCCTGCATTGCATATAATTGATGTGGTGCCTGTTAATTTATCAATGAATCACAGCCTACATCGCCAAATGGGTGATTTAACAAGCACATTTGCGAAAAAAGCACTGTTGTTGCACCAATGTGTACCTAACCATAAACATCAACACCTTTCTTAAAATCAATACACAAGTATATATTTTTAAACCTGCATATTTAGTTAAAAGAAATTCATGTTAGCAGGCAATATTAAACTAGGGAAATTGTGTCACTTCTCTTGTGTTCATTGCACGCAGTCAGGGTATATTCAACAGTTTGGGCCGCTTGGCTTGTTGCAAACTAATTTGTCAGAATTTTACATAATTATGACATACCATTGAAGGTTGTGCAATGTAACAGCAATATTTAGACTTAGGGTTGCCACCCGTTAGATAAAACACGGAACGGTTCTGTATTTCACTGAAAAAATAAACGTTTTGTTTTCGAAATGATAGTTTCCGTATTTGACCATATTAATCACCTAAGGCTCGTATTTCTGTGTGTTATTATAATTAAGTCTGTGATTTGATAAAGTAGTCTGACTGAGCGATGGTAGGCAGCAGCAGGCTTGTAAGCATTCATTCAAACAGCACTTTCCTGCGTTTGCCAGCAGCTCTTCGCAATGCTTCAAGCGTTGCGCTGTTTATGACGTCAAAGCCTATCAACTCCCGAGATTAGGCTGGCAATACTAAAGTACCTATTAGAACATCCAATTCTGTTCTTCTTACCCGGGAATATTGGAGACTCATGTTAAAAGGAACCACCAGCTTTCATATGTTCTGAGCAAGGAACTTAAACGTTAGCTTTTTACATGGCACATATTGCACTTTTACTTTCTTCTCCAACACTTCGTTTTTGCATTATTTAAACCAAATTGAACATGTTTCATTATTCATTTGAGACTAAATTGATTTTATTGATGTATTATATTAAGTTAAAATAAGTGTTCATTGTTCATTCAGTATTGTTGTAATTGTCATTATTATAAATAGAAATCGGCCAATTTTAATCGGTATCAGATTTTTTTTTTGGTCCTCCAATAATTGGTATCGGTGTTGAAAACTCATAATCGGTCGACCTCAACATTGTATAGGGTTTGGTTGCACAATGGAGAGGCCTACCCATTCCTCTCCCCTCTGTCACTCCAGGGCCCCAGAGATCCTGATGAGGAGTGGACACAACCGGGCTGTAGACTGGTGGAGCCTGGGAGCTCTCATGTATGACATGCTGACAGGAGCAGTGAGTACAACTCCTCCAAGAAATACACATAATATAGCCTGCATACAAGACTACATCATCTTTTTACATTTTGAATATTATTTTGATATTTAACCTCGGGGCATTATGGCTATTGTTGTGGAACATACTTTTTTTGTTACTCAACAGCCACCATTCACTGGTGAAAACAGGAAGAAGACCATTGACAAAATCTTAAAGTGTAAATTGAACTTGCCACCTTACCTCACACAAGAAGCCAGGGACCTTCTCAAAAAGGTAAGCGTTTCACTGTGTTAGATGTTAAACTCTTCCAGTTTTAATAAATTCATTTTTGTCTGGCATTTCAGGTACACTCCATCTTCTGATTGTCAAATGTAACACAAGTCGGGTCAAATGAAAACAAAGGATCAGACTAACATAACTCTCTGTTCCAGCTGCTAAAACGCAACGCCTCGTTACGGCTGGGGGCGGGCCCAGGAGACGCCTCAGAAATTCAGGTGATCCAGTCAAAACATGGCACCTGTTGCAGGATTATTACAATGTTGGTGAAGAGGGACACCCTCTAATGTAGCTTTTTTCTCATCTCCAGTCCCACCCATTCTTCAGGCATATTAAATGGGACGAACTTCTCGCTCGCAAAGTGGAGCCTCCATTCAAGCCTGTTCTGGTGAGCCATCATTCCTTATTCATAGAATTTTCATTGTGAAGAAGAACACCTGTGCTTCCCAAGTCCTCCATGACCCACAGAGACTGGAGGTCAACAGGTTTCCTCCTTTCCTTCCATTGTAGCAATCAGCTGATGACGTGAGCCAGTTTGACTCCAAGTTCACCAGCCAGACTCCTGTTGACAGCCCTGACGACTCCACGCTCAGTGAAAGTGCCAATCAAGTCTTCCTGGTAAGCATGTGTGTTTTACTGTGTGCATGGCTGCACGCACACGTCTAGGCATAAGCTAGAGTGTTTTTTTTTTTTTTTTTTTTTTTTGGGACAAAAAAAGATTGTTCTTACGAGAAATGGGTAATGCATCTGTTTTTTATTTTTTACTGGAAACCGTTGACTGTCTGGCCACATTGCATGATGTAGTTTAATGAGTGTCATTGCTCATCTCCTCTGTTCTGTGTTGTAATGGACCTTGATGAGCCTGAAAATAATCTTCCCTGTGACCTCCTTCCCACAGGGCTTTACGTATGTAGCCCCTTCTGTGCTTGAAAACGTCAAGGAGAAATTCCCCTTTGAGCAAAAAGTCCGCTCACCAAGAAGGTTTCTGGGAAGCCCAAGAACACCAGTGAGGTAAGTGCTTTTTGTTTTGTCTCATGTTCCTTTAGGTTTGTGTAGAACTTGCATTTTTACATGAAGTTGTCCTGCCCAGCAGTTGTTGAATCCAGTATCATTCTGGTATTCACTTCTACTGGGATTTATCCTCTCTGTTAAAATGTCACTATTCTAATGGTCTACCTTGCCCCTGTCGGTACTCAAATGTCCTGTTCCCTCAGCCCAGTGAAGTTTTCTGGGGGGGACTGCTGGCCCCGGGCCCCCACCCAAGCTAGAGTCTCATCCCTGCTGTCCCCTGGGGGCTCTGGGTCTGGAGACCAGCCCATGGAGGTTGGTGTGGAGCAGATGGATGTGAGCTCTAAAGCTACTGAGGTGTCTGCCCCCCTGCCCATCAAAAAGCCCTCTGGCAACACCACCACAGGCGGCCCCTTCAAGAAGCAGGCCTACCCCCTGATGTCCAAACGTCCCGAGCACCTCCGGATGAATCTATGACGCTCAGCTCCATCTAGAACGCCTCTTTTCTAATTCCTCCTCCCCCTTTTTTTCTTTTTTTTTCTTTTAAAAGCCTTAAAGAAATGACTGACGGAGCACCGACCATCGGCACCAATCACCAGCTGCTCCAGATGCACCTTCCATCTCTGCCTCCCTCTCCTATCTTTCCCTTTTTGAGCAGCTTGGGAGCCACATGGGGCTTTCTACCCTAGCAGATATAAACAAACTATAGCAGTCTCCTGTTAGGGAGACGAGGGAGAGAACTCCCTCCCACCAATTAGAACTTTAGTCAGACAACGAAAGGTCTTGACTACTTCCTAATGCCCAGTAGGGTGTAGCTGCAGCAAGAGACGAGAGCAGTGCTGCTGCCTGATTCTTGTGTGCTCCACTGGGATAGCTTCTCATATGATATACTGGTGCTTTGTACTTTGGGTGAGTGGGGACAGACAGTGTTACTCATGCAGCAATGATTTTCCTCACCAGGAGTGAGACGTTATTGATTTCTGAAGCCGTGTAATAGACTTTAAGGCTGAAAGGGTGGAGAGGATTTCCCCCTTAAATGCCTCTGCTTCCTTTTTACAGGATACGGTATAGATGGAGAAAATTACAATGAACACATGAACTCATGCTATAGTATATTAGGCTACATTGTTCCATTAAAAAAAAAAAAATGGAATCCACAAAGCCTTTTTTTCTGCTTTGTCACATCCTGTCAGGATAAATCCTGTGTTCAGTAGGTAGAACCAGTATTGAAACTGAATTAAACAGGAAGGTGCAATCTGAACTCGTCCAATGAGAACAGATTTCCGTGAGCCTTACTGAACATGACCCTAGTGTGGTGTCATTGATGGAGGAGGTGCAGCTAGAAGCAGACAGAAAAACACGGTGTATGCTATTTCAGCTGAATGCAACACCTCCTGCACCATCTGTCTTCTGACTGGATCTCTCGGTAGAGACAACCTTTCTGTCTGTCTCTGCATGTAGTACATCGGATGTAAACTGACTCAAAATGCCTTTTCGAGTGTCACTTACTCAGATGACCCACATGAGTTCACGGTTAAGATGCATGCAGGTTTATTATAATATTATGGACCTATTCTTTTTGGGAATCAAGGAAATGTGTTATTGTCAGATATAAACCGAGGGCTCGTCTTTTGAATTGAAAGAAGGAAAGCACCAAGGCCAAATTCTCATCACTGCCTTTTGTGTTTAGCTTATCGCCAGGTTCCGTTTGTCTAATGCACCTGCCTAGGTGCTTCACGGATTCTTCCCTCAGTCTTTTGAACCCTTGGTGATATCAGTAGGGCTGTACCGCTATGCTGGTTCCATTTGAACTAGTGATTGTTTGAAATGTGTAGTGACTTGAAGGTGTTGTATGTATGTGGTCTTTAACTGCGCCTCTGGAGAAAAGCCATTTGATCCTCTTCCCCAAACATGAAACTTAGTCAAATGAATAATAATCCCAACTGTAAGGTTCCATCTAGCTGAAGGCAGTGTTCACACGACCAGGAGAATGGTCATACTTAACCAAATGTATCTGTTATTTGAAAAATGAAAATGTTAACATTTTACTTTTTAAAAATGTACTTTTAAAAACTCACTCAATAAGCAAACAGTTGTTCAATTTTGAACCAGGCAGTTTATTTGGGTTGTTCTCTAGAAGTGCTCCTGAGTGGCGCAGCCATCTCAGTGCTTGAGTGCTGCATCTCAGTGCTTGAGGCGTCACTACAGACACCCTGGTTCAAATCCAGGCTGTATCACAACCGGCCATGATTGGGAGACCCACAGGGCGGCCCACAATTGGCCCAGCATCATCCGGGTTTGGCTGGTGTAGGCCGTCATTGTAAATAACAATTTGTTCTTACCTGACTTGCCTAGTTAAAGGTTAAAAAAAAAAATGTTGGGACCTACTCCATGACTGAGTGGCGTGTCCCCCTCTACAAACCTACATCCTGTTCAAAACAATTGGATGGGTCAAACAAAAACAAATTCTGGGTGAATGTGTATCCTGACAGAGGATTTCCTATTCCAAGACTGCTGAGGTTTATTGAAATAGACATTATTATTATCATCACCCCCCCTGTGTGCTTGTCAATGAAGGAATGGGCCAAGTGCTTTATCTTCAGGTTCCATTGGAGAGGATGTCTGGTCTGCTTCAGAGCAACTTCCATATTGACCATGGCTTAGCTTTGAATACATTTTTAATAATCAACAACTTATATGGTGAATTATTTTTTTCCCTTACTGCATCAGTTCCACTATGCAAAAAATGTATTTATTGCATAGTCAATTGTATGTTTGGCGCGCATGGATCTTTTGTAAATGATAACTTTATTTTGTTCCTTTTATTTATTTGTAGATATGTGCATATGGTTATCATATGAATATCTCTCTTGAGAAACCTCAAATGCAGCAGTTAATTCTTTATTCCAAACTACAATGTCCTAAATGTTTTAGTATATTTATTGTACTACAATAGAATTATATTGTGCTATGGACATGTTCAGAAAGTAACTTTTTGATAACTTTTACCTGGTTCTTTTAATTCTGAACTTGAACTTTAAGATGCCTGTCAAGTGTTGGAAATATGGGCTGTGTATGTGTGTGTGAGAGAGATTTTAAAATAATTGCAACTCTGTATATATTTGCAGATGTGTATGGAATGCTATTGAGACAGGAAGATAATTGGACCATGTGTTTCTTTCTAGTAGTGTAGTCTCTAAATGATGCTCCTCTAACCTGTTAAATACTAAAATGATCATAATGATCTGAGTGGGATTCATCTCAAGTGGTTTGTAGCTTGAGGGCCTTTGAAAAGTATACAAATGGGAACATACCTTGATTAATCAACTCATTAGAAGACTGCTGCAAACATTTAATCTGAGTCAATATTTCATCCCTGTATTTATTCCATGACCTGGGATGTTGATTTGTAATATCATGTAAGTGGATGGATGAGAACAAAATAAAAGGTGTTGCTGATTTGAAGCCTGTGAGAGTGATTATAGGGCAACCTGGAATGATTATGCAAAGTTACTGGTCAACTCTCATAACGGTTGTTAGGAATGTCCAGAAGACAATGACTTGAGGTAACAGTAACCACATTTCCATCCAGTTTTTATGCAGGTAAAAGAAAGTCATGCCACATAAAAAAAAACAGGACAGCTGTGAATCAAACAAGTAGTTTGTTACAGTTGGACAAAATGCCACAAAAAACGAAAATTATAAATATTTTTGTGTCTGTAAAATTAATTATGCGTAACTGATATAGTAACCATATCGAAGTTAACTGCGAGTCGGGATGATCCGGTGTATGGTCCTCCCACTATGACTCGGGAAACCATGCAGTTTATTAGGCTACAGATGAAGAAAAAAATATTAATTTCACAGGATGGTGAAAGTGAACGGCGATCTTGATGATCTTTTCCAATAAATATCGAGGGTAGTATTCTGGTGACATGATCGATTCTTTAATGTGTTATTCCTGCTGTGGTGGCTGGCTAAAATATAAAATATATTTGTACTCCCTTTTTCATGTTATCCAATTGGTAGTTAGTCTTGTCTCATCACTGCAACTCCCGTACGGACTCCGGAGAGGTGAAGGTCGAGAGCCTTGCGTCATCCGAAACACAACCCAACCAATCTGCACTGCTTCTTGACACAATGCCCACTTAACCCGGATGCCAGCCGCACCGATGTGTCGGAGGAAACACCATGCACTTGGCGGCCGTGCTACCGTGCAATGCGCCCGGCCCGCCACAGGTGCCGCTAGTGCGCCATGGGACATGCCGGTCAAGCCCTCCACTAACCCGGACGACGCTGGGCCAATTGTGCGCCGCCCCATGGGTCTCCTGGTTGCGGCCGGCTGCGACAGAGGCTGAACCCAGAATCTCTAATGGCACAGCCTTAGACCACTGCGCCACTCAGGAGGCGGCTAAAATAATATTTGATTGTTTACTTTGTACTGACTAGGGGCTCAATTCAATCTGTATTTCTGAAGCGTTACAGATTGCTCGCTAGAAATGTAAACGGTAATTTCCGATTTAGCGGATATGCAGCATTTACAATCTCCATTAATGCGCTGCAGAGGTCTATATCGGTCCAGTGAAAATATTTGGTGCTGCAGCCCCCTCAGCACCGCTACTCCCCACGGCTATGGTTTAGAGACATGTAATCTTGTCAGTATGTCCATAACCTTTGATAGAGCCCTTGGTTGCCCTGACCCAAGTTACTGGGCGCGTTCGACATTGCAGCCAACTTTAGAGGTGAGTTGAGACTGACTGCAAATCACTGACTACGAATCATCTTGCATCCTAAATAACTAGTCAATATTATTTGTAGAACAGTCTGTCATAATTTACCCATCATATATCACAGTATTGATGCTCTCAAACAGCCATTGACTGCAGTGCCTCTGAGAGCTTAGAAAACATGGTTGTGTTTGAGAACATCCAAACTTAGCTGACACTCATTGGTCTCCTTCACCTGTATAGATATGGACTCGCCCAACTATATGCCTCCAGTCCACTTATATGACAGTCCAAATGGGACAATAGTTAATACTAAGAACAGCCAATGGATGGTAGGAAGAGGATAGATTTATGCTTTTCTGTGTGACCCTAAGATCTCTGCACTCTTCATTCTAAAGACAAATAGGATTGTAAATAACTGAAAAACAAAGTTGGTTCACAACAAGCTTAAACAGGTTAATGTATTATTATATAATTAGTGTAAATGCTCAAGGCCAATTATTAGTAGGCTATAATAAAAATAATTTAAAAGCATTTTATATTTTATTTAATTTGTTGATGGAAAGACTTTATGGATGAAAAACATGAAATGGTTTCACTACATCATGAAATATGGTAGTAAAATAGATACATCCTTTTAAAAACCAGAGTGGAAGAATGCAACTGCATCATCACTTTAGAAAAATAATTTATGGATCAAACCAATCTCACAACAATCAGTTGTGTTGCATATTTGTCATCTGGAAAACAAATCTTAAAAAGCAGAGATATCAGACTTAATCTGAAAATAAGAAGCCCCCCAAATGAATAACTTTTAAATATCATCAACCTTTGTGTTTAATTGCTTCCCAACGAGGAGAGTACATTTAGTTCTTTAACCACCTCGGTCTATCCGGACTGCCTCTCAGACACAGAATGGAATCCCTTTGCAACATGTTGGAACCTTTGCAACTCAAAGAGAGAAGTGTTTGAAAGACTGGGTATCTACCAAACACAAAACATAACACATGTGATCCACATTTGTTCTAACTTTGAAGGGAGTGACATAATACATCTGATTAAAATACTACTATAATTTAAATATCCCTCACCCCACCCCTATTTACCGGTAGAAGGAACCTCCAGGTATTCCCTGCCTAGCCTGGTGCCAGATCTGTTTGTGTTGTCTTGCCGCCCTCTATGGTCATTGTCGTGACATTGACAATAAAGGTAGGAGCTGGCAAAAAAGCACAAACTGATTTGGGATCAGGCTATTCCCTGACAGCTCTGTCTAATAAAGACAGAGGCTGTCTGTTCTGTTCTTCTAGGCTGGCCGTCAAAACAAAACATGATTAAATCAGATCATGATAAGAAAAGATACATGTTTGAAAATAAAATCAACTAAAAACAGCAAAAGGGGCCATGCAGAGAGAGAACCAACTTCAGTCAGTCAGTTAGTTGTGTAGAAAAGAGATGGTCGGAGAGGGAGTTGCAGTAACATGCCACGGTGCTGAATGCATCCCAATCACACATTTTATGTGACCTTACTTGACGTTGGCAAGTAGTGGGCACAGCCCTTAATGAATGGAGGAACAGTATGGTCATCAGCTTCACAAGCCAATGAGGAGTGGAGTATTGCGGTCAATGCAACTGTCATTCACACATCGCAAACAGTGTCCATAAGTCATAGGCTCTCCAATTTCCTTCATCATCTCTTTCGGTCAGTAGATCTGGAGGTAAGGTGTGGTGGCCCCGTCCCTCCACTTGTGGACCTTGTCTGTGATGGCCGTGCGACAGAGTGGACACGTCTTCTCCCGGTTAAACCACAGAGCAATGCACTCGTCACAGAAAATATGCTGTTATTGAGAGAGAGAAAATAAACAAGCATCCTCAATCAAACCATGCTACAATAAAGCACATACAGGCAGTACTGTATGTGTGTGTAGCCTCAGATACCAGGTTTCTAGTGCCTGGTATCTGGTTAAAGAGTAAAAAGGTACACGTTCAAAAAAGTCTGCAATGTTTATTCTGCAGTAATGTGGTGGTGTATCTTACCTGACACAGGAGGGCTCGAGGGTTCCTGTATTCTGCCTGACAGATAGGACAGATGTCCCCAGCCTCACTGCACTGGCTCCTGGTGGCTGCTGCCCCCGTGTGCTGAGGAGGAACAACAACACATGTTACCATCCCACACAGTCAACAAACAACACAGATCCAAACTACTTACAAGGGTCCACATTATACTGACCTGATCTATACATGGAACAAGCTTTTCAGCATGTTCAAGACAAGTAGTCACTTGTCAGGCAACCCACATACCACCACTAAGAACATTTTTGACATGTTGATCTATTTAAAGTACTGTACCTCGCCACTGAGAAATAGCCTCACAGTTTTCTGGAAAGACCCCCACTGTCCATACAATCCTAAAAGCTGATTTGAAAAAGTAAGAGTTTAGTACATTTAAACACAAGGTGTAAATAACAAATAATTTCCTCTACTAAATGAGCCATTTTGAAGCATCCATATTTGATCCATGATATGTGGTACAGTTGTAGGTCAGCCACCTTGAGTATGAAGTAGACCAGAGCCAGCAGGACTCCCAGGGTGAGGCCAGTGTTGCCATCCACCTCCTGGTAGGTGATCAGGTAGCGGAACCAGAGGGGGATGGGGGCCACAGACTGGTACACCTGGCCCACCTCTTCAATCAGCATGTACCACCGCCCCTGGGGACAGCGAGTCATGAGTGAATCAATGCTTTCCCGCTGTTGATCCCCTCCAAAATGGTGAAAGATCACACCAAAAATCAGGCTTTTTGTATTTGAACAATATGATTGGCTGTTCATTCAACCACGCTCCTCACGAGTCACAACTTCTTGAGCACTGGAGCAGTACATAAATTGGCGCGTTCACACAGCACACGCAAGCTGTCCAGAGTAAAAAGGAGCGCTCATCAATCCACTCACTGAGATTATTCATTTAAGGGAAATTGATTCACAAAAGTTAAATGTTCAATAGTGAACATACTAACAATAGGCTGGCTAGTGGCTACTGTTGATAGTCTGCAAAAGGAACATTAGGAACACCTAGCATTCTTGATTTATATATACACTAGATGAGGCTCTGTTTTGATGCCACCTCACCTCCATCGTAGCACTCCCCCACCATTGTAAAAAATATTTTGGATGCTTAGCAGGGTATAGCAGGGTTTCGGTTATGAGAAATGTACAGGACCCATAGGCCTATGCATTGGGTGGGCAACATGATTAGGGCATCCACCCACGGTGCTCAGAATGACAGAAACCACATTTACATTATGGTAATTCATCTTAACAGAACATGCAAGTCCAGGATGCAATGACGTGTCTTTAACACGAAATTTGAAGAAGTTCGAATAACTGTCCACATTACTTTTCTTCAGCCAACAATAAAGAAGAGTAAAGAACAGCAAAATCACTAGTAGATTACTGTCCGAAAAACAAACTTTTAAGTGGCATTGACCCAACAATGATAAAGAGTGAATATGCACAGTGTGCACTCACTAGAGATATGACCGATGCTCTCCTCTGGTGCCAATAAGATAGTCTATAGGCCGACTGTTGTTCGCTCAATTGCCAATTTTGATAACTAAAAGACAGATTAGTCTTTTCATTGTTTTCTCTTTACAGCAATAGCAATTTGCTTTCCAAACTATGTTCTTCCACAATTGAATTTCGAAATATTGCGATGTGCCTGGCTGGGCCTCTTTTCAGACAGTCGCAACTCAACAATCATCTATTTGGTATTTGCAGTGTGTGCAGCCTTTCCCTCCGACTGTAGGCAATGTGATTTAAAATAATCCTTTTGTTTTTTTAAGGCTAGGGGAAGCTTATGATCCTCTCTGGCCAAATAATGATTTGGTAGCCTTTTTTGAATGATTTGTATTTATTTCTGTATTGACAGGAGTAAGCTAATTAGGCTATATAATTTTGGCAATTTATTTCAATTTACTGAGGGAAAGCATAGCTTCCCCTAGCTTTATGGGCACGCCGCCTATGAGCCTATGTCAATCTACTGTCCCCCATAGTAGAAAAGTTGACCTATTCTATTAGTCAGCTTGTCAAAAAATAAATAGCCCAAACAGACTCTTGTACAGTTGTGCGACGATACATCCAAAATTCATACAACCAGTAGGCCTAGGCTATATACATTTTTTTTTTTAAAGCAATGAGTCTGATGTAACAGATCAGAACCTTTAGCTTAAAATGTTGATAAACAATTGTGCACCACCCTATGGGACTACCAATCACAGCCGGATGTGATTCAGCCTGGATTCGAACCAGGGACAGTAGTGACAGCCCTTGCACTGAGATGCCGTGCCTTAGACCGCTGCGCCACTCAGGAGCCCAAACCATGATGGGTCAAATGTATTTACATCAACTGGTATTTCCGTCAATGAATAGGCTGAAAAGCTTTATGGGATTAGGATTTTTTTTTCTGCAATTGACTTGTGCCAATTATATTTTGACATGTATTTAGTTTTCAAATTGTCCAAATTCTGGCTATTACCAGTTTATGGAAATCCTGAGCTATATACAGTCGTATGAAAAAGTTTGGGCACCCCTGACAATTATCATTATTTCCATTTATAAATAATTGGGTGTTTGGATCAGCAATTTCATTTTGATATATCAAATAACTGATGGACACAGTAATATTTTAGTAGTGAAATTAGGTTTATTGGATTAACAGAAAATGTGCAATATGCATCAAAACAAAATGAGACAGGTGCATAAATTTGGGCACCACAATAGAAAAATCACATCAATATTTAGTAAAGCCTCATTTTGCTAAAAAAACAAAAAAAAAACAGCCTCTAGACGCTTCCCATAGCCTCTAATGAGTGTCTAGATTCTGGATGAAGGTATTTTGGACCATTCCTCCTTACAAAACTTCTCCAGTTCAGTTAGGTTTGATGGTTGCCGAGCATGGACAGCCCGCTTCAAATCATCCCACAGATTCTCAATGATATTCAGGTCTGGGGACTGGGATGGCCATTCCAGAACATTGTACTTGTTCCTCTGCATAAATGCCCGGGTAAATTTTGAGCAGTGTTTTGGGTCGTTGTCTTGTTGAAATATCCAGCCCTGGCGTAACTTCAACTTTGACTGATTCGTCAACATTATTCCCAAGAATCTGCTGATATTGAGTGGAATCCATGCGACCCTCAACTTTAACAAGATTCCCAGTATTGTCCAAATGTGCGTTTGCATACCTCAAGCGACTCTGTGGCGTGTGTGCAGAAAAGGCTTCTTCCGCATCACTCTCCCATACAGCTTCTCCTTGTGCAAAGTGCGCTGAATTGTTCAACGATGCACAGTGACACCATCTGCAGCAAGATGATGTTGTAGGTCTTTGGAGGTGGTCTGTGGGCTGTTTTTGACCGTTCTCACCAACCTTCGCCTTTTGCCTCCGATATTTTACTTGGCCTGCCACTTCTGGCCTTAACAAGAACTGTGCCTGTGGTCTTCCATTTCCTCACTATGTTCCTCACATTGGACACTGACAGCTTTTTTGTAGCCTTCCTCTAACCATAATGTTGAACAATCTTTGTTTTCAGGTCATTTGAGAGTTGTTTTGAGGCCCCCATGTTGCCACTCTTCAGAGGAGAGTCAAAGAGAACAACTTGCAATTGGCCACCTCAAATACATTTTCTCATGATTGGATGCACTTGTCTATGAAGTTCAAGGCTTAATGAGCTCATCAAACCAATTGTGTGTTCCAATTAATCAGTGATAAGTAGTTACAGGTATTCAAATCAACAGAATGACAAGGGTGCCCACATTTTTGCATAGCCTATTTTTCACATCTCATTTAATTTCATACAACTTAATATTGCTACACTAAAAATCTTTGTCTGGACAATACCCCAGTACTCAGCTTTTATTAGAAAATGAATGGCATGCCACTGTGATCATTTTCTGGGACGACAGAGTAAATTATTATGCAGCCTCAGAGGGGTGCCCAAACTTTTTCATACGACTGTAAATTCATGTATTATTTTCTACATTCATTTTTGCCACATTTTATTACAGATACCTTAATGCATACTTTTTTATGTGAGTATATTGAATAGTTTTCCTTAAAGCATAATTTTTTTGAGAAGGCTAATGTTACTATCCCCACTACAACAACAACAATTACAAATAAGTAATTTTCTCCTTGAAATATTTAATTGAAATAATGTAGAATTTGTGAATGAAGAATTTGTCTTGTACACTGCTCAAAAAAATAAAGGGAACACTTAAACAACACAATGTAACTCAAAGTCAATCACACTTCTGTGAAATCAAACTGTCCACTTAGGAAGCAACACTGATTGACAATAAATGTCACATGCTGTTGTGCAAATGGAATAGACAACAGGTGGAAATTATAGGCAATTAGCAAGGCACCTCCAATAAAGGAGTGGTTCTGCAGGTGGTGACCACAGACCACTTCTCAGTTCGATTCAATCAGTTCTGGCCCCCGGAAGAGGGCCGCTTCTGGGCCTCCTTGCTAGCTGGGTAAGTGGCTTATTTCAGCATGATTTCCTGTCAATGCAAATATGTCTAAAAATGTTGCTAACTAGCTAACCAACAACTGTAATGATGTATTTGAAACAACAAGTGATCATTGTGCAAATGTATTTGTTTTCAAATAAACATTGGCGATGAAATATAGCTTACATGTTAACAATCTAAGCTGTTTTGCCACATGGTTGCACACATTTCGATTTTGTTGCCAAAGCGAGAGAACACAGGTATTGTGGTTAGTGAAGGGGAAGACAGTTGAATGTTAATCATGTTTAAGATTGAGTGAACTGCTAATATCATTAAGGAACAGAAATTATCCCCTCAATTCAGGTAAACATTATTTGCCTGTTCATATTGTGTGTCCGCGTACAGTATATTGCTTCTGTGTGTGTGTGTTCAGAATACTCCATATTGCTACGGCACTGATACTATGCCATCTCTGTAATAACATAGCAGATCCAGGAAAGCAGTACTTTAGACAGCAAGGAAGAGAGGGGAGTAGACAGGACAGAGCAAGAACACATGAGAACATAGAGAGACGGGAGGCCCACACAAGACAAACAAGGCACATTCCTTTCGAAGTCAGAGGAAGTAGTCCTTGCTAAACATTACCTCTCAAAAGAAGAAAGATGTCACTTCTGACATGTCCTGTGTGTATAAATTGTTCGACCTTGATATGTTCCCATCACTGAAGGCAATCATACAGGCCGCGCTGACAATCCCAGTTAACAGCTATGAGAGATCTTTCAGTGCATTAAGACGTCTACATACCTGGTTTAGGAGGCCAGTGACCCAAAATAGAATGCATCATAACAATTGACAGTGGGGCAAAAAAGTATTTAGTCAGCCACCAATTGTGCAAGTTCTCCCACTTAAAAAGATGAGGCCTGTAATTTTCATCATAGGTACACTTCAAAAAATCCAGAGAAAAAAAATCCAGAAAATCACATTGTAGGATTTTTAAAGAATTTATTTGCAAATTATGGTGGAAAATAAGTATTTGTCATTGAGATAAACTTTAGTTATTGACCAGAGGTCAAATGTTTTCTGTAAGTCTTCACAAGGTTTTCACACACTGTTGCTGGTATTTTGGCCCATTCCTCCATGCAGATCTCCTCTAGAGCAGTGATGTTTTGGGGCTGTTGCTGGGCAACACAGACTTTCAACTCCCTCCAAAGATTTTCTGGGGTTGAGATCTGGAGACTGGCTAGGCCACTCCAGGACCTTGAAATGCTTCTTACGAAGCCACTCCTTCGTTGCCCGGGCGGTGTGTTTGGGATCATTGTCATGCTGAAAGACCCAGCCACGTTTCATCTTCAATGCCCTTGCTGATGGAAGGAGGTTCACACTCAAAATCTCGTGATACATGGCCCCATTCTTTCCTTTACACAGATCAGTCGTCCTGGTCCCTTTGCATAAAAACAGCCCCAAAGCATGATGTTTACACCACCATGCTTCACAGTAGGTATGGTGTTCTTTGGATGCAACTCAGCATTCTTTGTCCTCCAAACACGACGAGTTGAGTTTTTACCAAAAAGTTATATTTTGGTTTCATCTGACCATATGACATTCTTCCAATCTTCTTCTGCATGATCCAAATGCTCTCTAGCAAACTTCAGACGGGCCTGGACATGTACTGGCTTAAGCAGGGGGACACGTCTGGCACTGCAGGATTTGAGTCCCTGGCGGCGTAGTGTGTTATTGATGGTAGGCTTTGTTACTTTGGTCCCAGCTCTCTGCAGGTTATTCACTAGGTCCCCCCTGTGTGGTTCTGGGATTTTTGCTCACCGTTCTTGATCATTTTGACCCCACGGGGTGAGATCTTGCGTGGAGCCCCAGATTGAGGGAGATTATCAGTGGTCTTGTATGTCTTCCATTTCCTAATAATTTCTCCCACAGTTGATTTCTTCAAACCAAGCTTACCTATTGCAAATTCAGTCTTCCCAGCCTGGTGCAGGTCTACAATTTTGTTTCTGGTGTCCTTTGACAGATCTTTGGTATTGGCCATAGTGGAGTTTGGAGTGTGACTGTTTGAGGTTGTGGACAGGTGTCTTTTATACTGATAACAAGTTCAAACAGGTGCCATTAATACAGGTAACGAGTGGAGGACAGAGGAGCCTCTTAAAGAAGAAGTTACAGGTCTGTGAGAGCCAGAAATCTTGCTTGTTTGTAGGTGACCAAATACATTTTCCACCATAATTTGCAAATAAATTCATTAAAAATCCTACAATGTGATTTTCTGGATTTTTTTTTCTCATTTTGTCTGTTAAGTGTACCTATGATGAAAATTACAGGCCTCATCTTTTTAAGTGTGAGAACTTGCACAATTGGTGGCTGACTAAATACTTTTTTTGCCCCACTGTACATACTAACACGCTTGGGAAATGTCTAATCTTTATGGATGGACTAACATCCTAGTACAGTGTAATATAACTTCAAACATTGTGAGTCTTTAGTTGGAGAAAGGATTGCATGCTGGTATGTAAATGCGTGTAAAATTAAGTGTTATTACTACAGGGGTGTTGCAGGGGGTCTATTTGTTTTTTTGTAGGTATAAATATTGTCCTGTAGCTAATTGACCTTGATTGAATCTGATTTATTACCACATATGATAAAATCATGATTTTCAAGTGTATTTGGTGCCTGCGTTTTTATTTTGGAACTGCACAGTGCGCACAGCATGACTAGCTCACATTAGTTAACAGTAATGTGACCAACATCAACATGAGGCTTTTTTGTTATTGCCAATCAAATATTGGACATGGTTTATGAAAACATTGCAACAAAATTATTTACTTTTTTCAACATTTTCTTCATGGAAAATGCACTTGTATTTTGTACTTGCTAATAGATTTTAAAAATATATTGACACCATATTCCATTGAATTAATATTAAGAAGTGTTAATTATTTGGCATCAGGAGAGCAAAGAGCATGGAAGAAAGCAGTGAGATATGCAACACAGCGTTATGTTTCTGCAAAATGTTCACTGCTAGCGTGCGGGGCACTTCATTTCGGTCACACAGGATTCAGCCCCAGGTCTTCAGGACTGAGCCCCGGATGTTCTGAATGTCTAGTGACGTCCCTGATATGGTCTAATTTCCTTGAAAGTCTACTAAAGTGAGACTTTGTCCTTGTGTGTTTCTTGGCCATTTACACTAACTAGGTTGTCAACTGCTAGCGAAGACACATCTGCACACTGTCACTGATGGTTTGCTTGAATTCCCTCATAGCCACAGTAACCTCCTGCCCTTAAAGGGAGAGCAGGACATTTTTATGTGATATTTTGGTCAAAATAATTTTTTTTGCAATTTACTACATCACTACAAAGCATGTCCATCTGTTTTTTTTCTTGTTTTGTAATTATTGCAGAAATATATTTTGTCAAGTAAAAAAAAAAAAATTACTGTATGAGTGGCTAGATTGGCCAAACCCTCCACTAACTCGGACGACGCTAGATTTTTAAAAATCTACCTGCCACTGTGGCTGGTGGACTAAACGTTGGTTTTAGGCCCTGATTTTAACTGCACCATGTCCAGGACACTAGAAATTCTGTTCAGGCCAGTACATTTTTAGCCAACGAGCCCGACTGGGCCTTATCAAACACCCGGAGAGGGAGAGAGAGCATCCTTCCTTGCTTACCTGGGCTCTGAATGTCACCAGGTTAGATGGTAGCAGTAGGATAAGGCACTTGAACCCCATGAAGAAGAACTTGAGCATAAAGTTGGTGACACCCACCGCCCATAGGACCTCCCAGAAACCCAGGGGTTCAACAGCTGGGCTCAGGAAAATTAGGCTGAGAGAGAGGGAAAGATGGATGAGAGGATGTGGATTACGTATTATGCTCCCAGTCCTGATGTTTTTAATGTTTGTCAGTTTTGTGTATTAATCATACCATGCTGTGAAGCCAAAGGCAAATTTCCACATATTGCGTATAATTATTTTGATTCTATTCTGGTCTGCTGTGAGCATGTGAAGTAAGGGGAAACTTACCAATAGTAAAGTGACTCAGCGAGAAATGTGTAGTAAAGCAGAAGTGTGGAGGACGCCAGGAAGAGGAGCAGCCATACGCACTCTATTTTTGACCGACGATCCTGAGGAGAAATACACTGAAGACGATCAGATTCAGACTGAGGAATGAGTATAAATTAAAGCAATGGATGTATAAATTGAGAATATACAGAACCAGTCAAAGGTTTGGACACACCTACTCATTCCAGGGTTTTTCTTTATTTGTACTATTTTCTACATTGTAGAATAATAGTGAAGACATCAAAACAACATATGGAATCACATAACCAAAGCAAGTGTTAAACAAATCAAAATATATTTTATATTTGAGCTTCTTCAAAGTAGCCACCCTTTACCTTGACAGCTTTGCACACTCTTGGCATTCTCTCAACCAGCTTCATGAGGTAGTCACCTGGAATGAATTTCAATTAACAGGTGTGCCTTGTTAAGTTAATTTCTGGAATTTCTTTCCTTCTGAATGTGTTGATGCCAATCAGTTGTGTTGTGACAAAGTAGGGGTGGTATACAGAAGATAGCCCTATTTGGTAAAATATCAAGTCCATATTATGGCAAGAAAAGCTCAAATAAGCAAAGAGAAACAACAGTCCATTTCTTTAAGATATGAAGGTCAGTCAATCAGAAAAATTTCAAGAACTTTGAAAGTTTCTTCAAGTGCAGTCGCAAAAACCATCAAGCGCTATGATGAAACTGGCTCTCATGAGGACCACCACAGGAAAGGAAGACCCAGAGTTACCTCTGCTGCAGAGGATAAGTTCACTTAACAGCCTCAGAAATTGCATCCCAAATAAATGCTTCACAGAGTTCAAGTAACAGACACATCTCAACATCAACTGTTCAGAGGAGAATCAGGCCTTCATGGTCGTATTGCTGCAAAGAAACCACTACTAAAGCACACAAGAAGAAGAGACTTGTTTGGCCAAGAAACACGAGCAATGGACATTAGATCAGTGGAAATCTGTCCTTTGGTCTGATGAATCAAAATGTTTGATTTTTGGTTCCAACCGCCGTGTCTTTGTGAGGCTCAGAGTATGTGAACGGATGATCTCCGCATGTGTGGTTCCCACCGTGAAGCATGGAGGAGGTGGTGTGATGGTGCTTTGCTGGTGACACTGTCGTGATTTATTTAGAATTCAAGACACACTTAACCAGCATGGCTACCACAGCATTATGCAGCGATACGTCATCCCATCTGGTTTGAGCTTAGTGGGACTATTATTTGTTTTTCAACAAACACTTCCAGGTTGTCTAAGGGCTATTTGACCAAGAAGGAAAGTGATGGAGTGCTGTATCAGATGACCTGTCCTCCACAATCAACTCAATTGAAATAGTTCAGGATGAGTTGGACCGCAGAGTGAAGGAAAAGCAGCAAACAAGCACTCAGCATATGTGGGAACTTCCTTATTTTTAACCTTTAATTATCTAGGCAAGTCAGTTAAGAACAAATTCTTCTTTTCAATGGTGGCCTAGGAACAGGGAAAGAACGACTGATTTTTACCTTGTCAGCTCGGGGATTTGATCTTTCAACCTTCCGGTTACTAGTCCAACCCTCTAACCACTAGGCTACCTGCCGTCCTTCAAGACTGTTGGAAAAGCATTCCTCATGAAGCTGGTTGAGAGAATGCCAAGACTAGGCAAAGGGTGGCTACTTTGAAGAACCTCATAAAATATATTTTGATTTGTTTAACACTTTTTGGGTTACTACATTATTCCAAATGTGTTGTTTCATAGTTTATGTCTTAACTATTATTCTACAATGTAGAAAATAGTAAAAACAAAGAAAAACCCTTGAATGTGTAGGTGTGTCCAAACCTTTGACTGGTACTATATATTTTCTTCCATTAGTGACTTACCTGAAGAAAGACTTGGGTTTGAATGTTCTTATTCGCATAAAGAAAAGTTGTAAACAAGCCAACTCCAACAGCTAGACCTGCAACAAAGTCATGGAAGAGATGTCAGATAACCTTACTAGATAAATAGAAATTTGTTCCTGACTGTATATGTTATAATTACCTGAAACTTACCTAGGGCATGCTGGATGACTAGTTTAGCACCGAGGATGATTATGAAAGGAAGACTCTTCTGAACCCAGCGGAAGAGGTAGCGCAGTTCTGAGAACGAGGTGCTGGGCTCCCCTGACTCCAGATCAGCATCAGCTGGGTCTGTCTCACTGGGCTCACTGTGAGAGTGCTGGTGTCCCCCACCATGTGAATGGGAGTGGGAACTGGTTCTGGAACTGGCTCTGGACCTACGGGATGATGCCCCTCCTCCTCCTCCACTGGGCTCCCCGGGCCCACTGGAGAGAATAGGTACCCGGACTTCATCACTGGCCTCTGGGATGACAGAGCCCCCGGTAGCCCCTGCTGGTGTCCTGGTCAGTAGCTCTGGCTGTATAGTCAGGGACAAGCCATTTCCTGCCTGATGGGCACCTACCTCGCTGGAGTTAGGTTGCATCACAGTTGGTGATTCCCTCGATTTCAACGTTCTTCTGGAATCACTCCTTCAACAAATAAATTGTTTGAGGTAAAGAGGAGAGACAGAGGATATAGCCTAGTTATAACGTGCAGGTGCTAGCTAACAATCTTGCTAAGTTAGCTAGGCCTAGGAGAGAGTGGGGTAAGTTGAGACAATTGTTTTTAGGAAACAATAGACTAAATTAATAATTTAACCAAATATTTAGGAAGATGTCATCATTTCATGGAGTCTGAAGGAAGTAACCACATGGAAAAAGTGGTAAGCAAGTGAGGTCCAAATAACAGATTTTCACCAAGTCAAATTAACATAGTGTTAGTAGTTTCATGATGCTTGTATCTAAACAAAAGTACAGAATTGTAAGATTGTTCTATAAACCTTTTTGAGTCTCTATAAGCTTCCATATGAGGTCATAAACCTAGCACGAAAGTGCATAATTGTAGCTGTGTGGGCTAAGATAGTCAAATATTTGTCTTGGGGTATGTTGAGCCAATACCCATTGGGCAAGTGGAACAATTGAAGTGTTTTCTTCCCGGGTGTAATGCAAGACATTATTGCTGGGATATCAGGTAACAACAGGGCCTGACCTATGTTAAAAGTGTTTTAAAAAGTACAAAGTGTTTGTTAGGTGTTAAGCCTGTGTTAAAAGGTGCTTAAAATTATTAAAAGACAAAAAAGCGATTGTGATGAATTGTGTTTGGGGTACGTTTTTTTGGACAAGATATGTTCTCAAAACTGTAATGTTTACATTAATTCTGATTATTCAGATATCGTTGTTAGAAATAATACTACAGTATATTCCCCGTGATGGAGTGATGGTGAATGTAAAAACAAAAATCGCTAAACATAACCCACTCTCCCCTACTAGCTAGACAGCTGCTTGTGGCAGATCTGCACTATCATCTCGAATTTATGTGCTTTCCCGGTAATACACTGGTGTCCCCAGTGCACCAGGTCGTACATAAAGCATCCTCCATTCAGGCTACAAAGCATACTTAATTAACTAGATTTAACTAGATTTAATGGCAAGCCGATCCCAAAAAATGCAAAAATATCTGTCTAAAAACAATTTTCCACCAGCACTTTCGGATGTTCGGACAACGTAGGTTGCACACCGCGTTCAACCGACTATTGCGCAGATCTACCCGCCACATACTACTAGGTTACTCCCCTACTAGCTAGCTACAGGTTGTTATTGACAGCTTAAATAACGTTAAACCATTGTAACGCAGTCTAGCTAATGTTACTTGGTCTGGCTAAATTACAGTCAAAGATTCAGGGCTGTGTTATCACCAGTAACGTTATATCAATACCCACTTTTGTACCAGTCTAACAACTGTTTTCTCTTTTGTTTACATAAGTAGTGACAATTAGCTAACGTTTGGTAGCATTTAGCTAGCGAAACATAACTTTGTGACAAGCTGTCTGATCAACATTACAATTGACACTGACAGCTCTTTGGCAAATAGAGGCTGTTGACACTGATGAGATTAATGGCAGTTACTATAGCTAACTGTATATTGTTCGTTAGACTTCAAGTGACAAATATTCTCTATCAGCTAGCTAGGCTAACGGTATGTAATTTAATTAGCAATGCAAGCAAAAAGGCTTTAAGTACCTGTCATACTGAGTCCGGAGTTTCATGATAAGCCACCGTTCTCCATCTAATACGCAAAATTAACCAAAAATGTAAATAAAATAAACGATCTAAAAACAAGCTAAGCCATAAGCCTATCGTTTGGAAGACATCTTGAATACGACAGGCGGCAGCATCAGCGTCGCGAACTGACGTAAAATTGGTCAAAGACAAAAGAGAACACCAGAGAACCAACTCAGCGAAGCAGTCAGTGAATGGGAAATAGACAAATATATCGTTTTTATATTTACTTCTAATGTGATGTAGGCTAAGCAACAAACATTTATACCATAAATCAATCCCCTTCAATTAATTTTTGTTTCGTGAAGCTCTACGCCAGAAGAACAGGTAGACTATAGTCACAGGCTCAGTGGCAGATATGTTTTCTTCCCCTTTGGTTAAGTTTAGGGCTGAGGTGAAGTAATCGGATCCTAGATAAGCAACCAACTTGAGCGTCCCCAGCTGCAGTAGGCTAGTCGACAACAGACATCACATTAGCTTAGTGTATTTCTGAGTGACATGTTGTATTGCGGGCATATTTCCCCCGTGGCAATGTCTGTCAACTGGTGATGTTACAATGAATATGATAAGTGCTTAGTTGAGTCATATTCAGAGCCCCCTATGTAGTTATTGTTCTGTTGATGCTTGTTTAATTGGTTGGTGGTTGGCTTTCTAATGGAAGTTTTACAGTATTATAATCTGTCCTATGATCTTGACTAAAGCTCTCAAATGTACAGGAAGGAAAGAATTTTAAAAAATACATTGAGGTGCTGTGTGACTTTAATTATACATATTTAGCGGTGTTTTGAAGTGCTATGATAGCATGTTAGGATTTGCAATAGCTGTGCAGGGTTCAACATTTCACCTTGGGCTGGGATGCTATGAACATTGATGTCCTTCCATGTTAAGTTAACATGCAAGAAACAAAGAGCATTGATGTCTCTGTGTGCAGTGTATTGTTATTTCCTGATCATGCATGTATGTTTTCTCTATGCTTCTGCAGTGGGCAGTGGATCAAACCCCTTCAACAGTGTTCATTTAAAAGAGGAAACAAGCCCATCTCATCTGAACCTGAACAGGCTGTTAATATTCCTCTATTACCTGGGTCTATAGCCTCGGTCCCCAGGTGCTGCTGGGCCCCATGCCAGCCATCTGTTCCAGCAGGCACGGGGCCCGGCTGTGCGGGGCTCATCTGCAGCTAAGGCCAGTGGCAGGTGATCTCCCATTGTGTAATGGATGAGGCCTTCCCGCTGGAAGAAAGGACAGCTGCCAGAGTGATACTCAGATTTATTTAGAGATGTTCATTCCCACACATTCTCCAGAGACTTGAATGATTTAACACACACCAAACAATGTGAGCTCATGTAGAAAACCAAAACATTTAAAGGATTTTATCACATCATTAATGTATGATCATACATATGATCTGCATATTCTATTCTGTACCTAGCCTAGCCATACACATACTGTATAGATACTGTATGACACCTCTATAAGCGGATAAAAATTGTCCTGACATGTTGTCCATCTATAAAGTCCTAAAGTATACCTCTTTCTCAATAAGCATCCTCCACAGAAGAATCTCTACAAATACTGTCTGATTGATGATATCTTCCTCTGTAATCTCTCTCTGATTTATTTCTCTGAGAGGTTGTATTCTTTATTCTAGGTCTCCGGGGTTGCCTCTACAGTGAAGCACAGGCTAATATGAGCTGCAGCGCAAGCCTAGCTAGCTGTACCCAGTCATCATCCTGAAAGGAGGTTAATGTGGTGTGGCTGTGAGCTACTTCCAGTTCCCCTGCCTCTCATCCGCCTGCCTGCCTACTCACTGCCATGTAATTGTGTTATTACGTCGTAGGATTGTCAGAGGACTCCTGGGCCCCAGTGAAGATGTCTGAGCACGGAGCAGCAGTGCCTGTGGAAGTTAACTTGACATATAAATTGCTATCTGACTACCGGGAGATAGATAAATGCATCTCGCCAGAAAACAGATGCAGGGAGCAGTGACCTGACATCGCTTTTGACAGACTCTATGTCGTCTCTTTCGCTTCTCCCCTCATTTTTTTTCTCTCACTCACTTGCTGTCTCTCTGTTCACTTGCTGTCTCTCTGTTCACTTTGTCAGCTGCTGTTTCTTCCTTTGATATCTTTACTACAAGAGTTTCCACTGACTGAAGAGTCTGAACCATGTTTGCCATGGGCTTACTGGGCTTTGTAGGAGTAGAGACAGGTTGGGGACAGTTGGTTATGCATTGTGGTGAATTGACTCATGTTGTTGAGGTCACAAGTCAGGTCACAAACGTCATCATGAATATTTATGTCAAATGCATATTGAATTAGCCTGGTCTCTTTGTGCTGTTTTGCCAACGCATATGATCGGACTAAGCTAATGATGTATAACTTTCCCAGATGCTTAGCAATGACCTCGCAGTAAGAAAAGGAACCATCAGCTTACAGTTACATTGCATTCAGAAAGTATTCAGACCCCTTGACTTTTTCCACATTTTGTTACATTACAGCCTTAATTCTAAAATGTATTAAATATTTTTTTCCCCTCACCAATCTACACACAATACCCCATAATGTCAAAGCAAAACAGGTTTTTAGACATTTATGCAAATGTATATAAAAAAACGGAAATATCACATTTACATAAGTATTCAGACCCTCTACTCAATACTTTGATGAAGCACCTTTGTCAGTGATTACAGCCTCGAGCTGATCGTGGACTACAGGAAAAGGCGGGCCTGTCACGCCCTGGTTGAAGTATTTTGTGTTTATCTTCATGTATTGGGTCAGGCCAGGGTGTGGCATGGGTTTTTGTATGTGGTGTGTATATATTGGGATTGTAGCTAGTGGGGTGATCTAGCAAAGTCTATGGCTGTCTGGAGTGGTTCTCAATCAGAGGCAGGTGTTTATCGTTGTCTCTCATTGGGAACCATATTTAGGCAGCCATATTCTTTGAGTTTGTCGTGGGTGATTGTCCTTAGTGTCCTTGTTCCTGTCTTTGTTAGTTTTCACAAGTATAGGCTGTTTCGGTTTTCGTTTCGTTCATTACGTTCTTTGTTTTGTAGTGTTTGTGTTAATTCGTGTTTACGTTTGTTCATTAAACATGGATCGCAATCTACACGCTGCATTTTGGTCCGACCTTCACCACATGAAAACCGTTACAGAATCACCCACCACAAACGGACCAAGCAGCGTGTCAACAGGCAGGAGCCACAGGAGAGGCAACAGTGGCAGCAGGAGCAGCAGCAGCAGCAGCTGCAGTGGGAGAGGCTGCACTACCTGGAGAAATGGACATGGGAGGACGAACTGGACGGTAAAGGACCCTGGGCTCAGCCTGGAGAATATCGCCGCCCCAAGGAAGAACTGGAGGCGGCGAAAGCTGAGAGGCGCAGGTATGAGGAAGCAGCACGGCGAAGTGGATGGAAGCCCGAGAGTCAGCCCCAAAAATTTATTGGGGGGCGGGAGCATAGCGACGCCAGGTAGGAGACCTACGCCATCTTCCTGTGCTTACCGGGGGCTAGAGAGACCGGGCAGGCACCGTGTTATGCAGTGGTGCGCACGGTGTCCCCAGTGCGGGTGCATAGCCCGGTGCGGTATATTCCAGCTCCGCGTATCGGCCGGGCTAGATTGAGCGTCGAGCCAAATGCCATGAAGCCGGCTCTACGCATCTGGTCCCCAGTGCGTCTCCTTGGGCCGGCTTACATGGCACCAGCCTTGCGCTTGGTGTCTCCGGTTCGCCTGCATAGCCCAGTGCTGGCTATTCCACCTCGCTGCACTAGCAGGGCGACCGAGAGCATTCAACCAGGTAAGGTTGGGCAGGCTCGGTGCTCAAGAGCTCCAGTGCGCCTGCACGGTCCGGTCTATCCAGTACCACCTCCACACCCCAGCCCTCCGGTAGCAGCTCCCCGCACCAGGCTTCCTGTGCGTGTTCTCGGTCTAGTACCACCAGTGCCAGCACCACGCATCAGGCCTACAGTGCGCCTCGCCTCTCCAGCGCTGCCAGAGCCTTCCTCCTTTACTGCGCTGTCGGAGTCTCCCACCTCTCCAGCGCTGTCGGAGCCTTTCTCCTCTCCTACGCTGCCGGAGTCTCCCGCCTGTTCAGCGCAGCTAGAGCCTTCTTCCTCTACAGCGCTGCTGGAGTCTCCTGTCTGTTCAGCGCAGCCAGAGCTGCCAGCCTGCATGGAGCAGCCAGCCTGCATGGAGCAGTCAGAGCTGTCAGTCTGCATGAAGCAGCCAGAGATGTCAGTCTGCATGAAGCAGCCAGAGCTGTCGGTCTGCATGGAGCAGCCAGAGATGCCAGTCTGCAAGGAGCTGCCAGTCTGCAAGGAGCTGCCAGTCTGCAAGGAGCTGCCAGTCTGCAAGGAGCTGCCAGTCTGCAAGGAACTGCCAGTCTGCAAGGAGCTGCCAGTCTGCAAGGAGCTGCCAGTCTGCAAGGAGCTGCCAGTCTGCACGGAGCCGCCAGAGCTGCTAGTCTGTAAGGAGCCGCCAGAGCTGTCAGCCTACATGGAGCAGCCAGAGCCGCCAGTCAGCATGGAGCAGCCAGATCTGCCAGTCAACCAGACTCTTCCAGATCTGCCAGTCAACCAGACTCTTCCAGATCCGCCAGTCAGCCGGGATCTGCCAGGATCCGCCAGTCGGCCAGGATCCGCCAGTCAGCCAGAATCTGCCAGATCCGCCAGTCAGCCAGGATCTGCCAGTCAGCCAGGATCTGCTGAAACCACCAGCCAGCCAGGATCTGGTAGATCTATCTACCTGCCTGAGCTTCATCTCACTCCTGAGCTTCCTCTCACTCCTGAGCTTTCTCTCACTCCTGAGCTTTCTCTCACTCCCGAGCTTCCCCTCAGTCCCGAGCTGCCTCAGTCCTGAGCTGCCCTTCAGTCCCGATCTGCTCCTCAGTCCAGTGGGGTTCTGGGTGAGGACTACGAGGCCATGGTCGGCGGCGAGGGTGGACTATCCAGGGACGCGAGGAGAGGGGACTAAGACATTGACTGAGTGGGTCCACGTCCCGCGCCGGAGCCGCCACCATGGACAGACGCCCACCCAGACCCTCCCTATTGTTTTGAGGTGCGTTCGGGAGTCCGCACCTTAGGGGGTTCTGTCACGCCCTAGTATTTTGTGTTTATCTTCATGTATTGGGTCAGGCCAGGGTGTGGCATGGGTTTTTGTATGTGGTGTGTATATATTGGGATTGTAGCTAGTGGGGTGATCTAGCAAAGTCTATGGCTGTCTGGAGTGGTTCTCAATCAGAGGCACGTGTTTATCGTTGTCTCTGATTGGGAACCATATTTAGGCAGCCATATTCTTTGAGTTTGTCGTGTGTGATTGTCCTTAGTGTCCTTGTTCCTGTCTTTGTTAGTTTTCACAAGTATAGGCTGTTTCGGTTTTCGTTTCGTTCATTACGTTCTTTGTTTTGTAGTGTTTGTGTTAATTCGTGTTTACGTTTGTTCATTAAACATGGATCGCAATCTACACGCTGCATTTTGGTCCGACTCTCCTTCACCACATGAAAACCGTTACAGGGCCGAACAGGCCTCCATTAACATCATAGGGGCTGTAGTATAGTGGGTCGAGAGTTTCAAGTTCCTTGGTGTCCACATTACCAACAAGCTATCATGGTCCAAACACACCAAGACAGTCGTGAAGAGGGCACAACAAACCGTTTCCCCCTCAGGAGAGTGAAAATATTTGGCATGGGTCCCCAGATCGTCAAAGATTTCTACAGCTGCACCATCGAGAGCATCCTGACCGGTTGTATCACCGCCTGGTATGGCAACTGCTCGGCATCTGACCGTAAGACACTACAGAGGGTAGTGCGTAAGGCCCAGTACATCACTGTCCAAGCTTCCTGCAATCCAAATAGGCGGTGTCAGAGGAAAGCCCATAAAATTGTCAGAGACTCCAGTCAACCAAGTCATAGACTGTTTTCTCTGCTACCTCACGGCAAGCGGTACCAGAGCACCAAGTCTAGGACCAAAAGGCTCCTCAACAGCTTCTAACCCCAAGCCATAAGACTGCTGAACAATTAATTAAATGGCCACCGGACTATTAAATTGACCCACCCCCTCCATTTGTTTTGTACACAGCTGCTACTCACTGTTTATTATCTATGCATAGTCACTTCACCCCAACCTACATGTACAAATTACCTCAACTAACCTGTACCCCCGCACACTGACTCTGTATTGGTGCCCCCTGTATATAGCCTCGTTATTGTTATGTTTATTGTGTTACTTTTTATTATTTTAAATTCTTTACTTTAGTTTATTTGGTAAATATTTTCTTAACTCTTCTTGAACTGCACTGTTGGTTAAGGGCTTGTAAGTAAGCATTTCACGGGAAGGTCTACACTTGTATTCTGCGCATGTGACAAATAAAGTTTGATTTGATTTGAGTCTTCTTGGGTATGACGCTACAAGCTTGGCACACCTGTGTTTGGTGAGTTTCTCCCATTCTTCCCTGCAGATCCTCTCAAGCTCTGTCAGGTTGGATGGGGGAGTGTTGCTGCACAGCTATTTTCAGGTCTCTCCAGAGATGTTCGATCGGGTTCAAGTCCGGGCTCCGGCATCTCAAGGATGATAAATGAAAACAGGATGCGCCTGAGCTCAATTTCGAGTCTCATAGCAAAGGCTCTGAATACTTATGTAAATAGGGTTAAAAAAAATTTTTTGCAAAAAAACACGTTTTCGCTTTGTCATTATGGGGTATTGTGTGTAGATTGCTGAGGATTTTTATTCTTTAATACTTTTTAGAATAAGGCTGTGACATAACAAAATGTGGAAAAAGTCAAGGGGTCTGAATACTTTCCGAAGGCACTATATGTTTTTCAAGATGATGTAGTTCAACCTCTGTATGTTGTTAATTAAGGAAACGTGGTGATGATGTTATTGATTCTATCTTCATACAGTAATTCAGCTGATCACACGCCACAGTACATGTCTAGTCATTGTGCTCTGTTTATTGCAGCAAAACAGAGCAGATTCTGCGCCTCCATGCTCCAGCTCTTACAGTGACAATTAAAATCCAGCTATGTTTGTGCAGCTGAGGTGTCACGACTTCCGGGGTAAAAAAACATGGTTTTCTCAAACACCTAAAGAGATTGTCAGCAGATGTGTACTTTTTTTTAAAGGATACATTTAAGGAGGAGCTGGGTTGGAGAGGCCTACGCTGCCACCCATTGTAGTAACAGCAGAGGTATCGATATAATAGATAGGGGGGTAGATATAATTTAGGCTATATTCAATCAAATCCAGACAGGAACTATTATTTTAGCAGGTGACCTAAATCATACATTTGATAAGATTAACAGGCGTAGTAATAAAAAAGGCACATTTGGGGAGCCTCCAAAGAAGCTGAAGAATGTAATCTCTATAAATAATTTACAGGACACCTGGATATTACTATTCCCAAATATAAAATACTATTCATTTTTTTCTAAAAGTAAGAAAAGCTTTTCAAGAATTGACATTTTTATTTTTAAAAATGCACACAACAATTTACTGGATTCAAAAATGAATGATATAGTGATATCGGATTATTCTCCAGTATCATGCTTAATTACACCAATAGAAAATACATTTAGCGACACAATTTGGAGAATGGTCAGAGCGCAACTTCTGGATCTGAATAAAAAAAAAATATATATAAACTTTACCATTACAAATGTAGACATAGAGGACAGAGAAAAGCCAACCCCTATATCATTTGGGATGCCTTTAAGGCGTACATTAGGGGGAAAAGCCCATAAAAAATATTTAAAAGGTAAAGAATCAAATAAAATAAGCAGGAATACAATCTTTTACTTCTGAAGAGAGCCAACAACTGCAGGTTGAACTCAAGTAAAGCATACTATTTATGTCAAGGGTGTGCGTACTGGTAACGGAGTCAGGTGCAGGAGAGAAGAGTCGTGAACAGGCGCACACTTTATTGAGTCAGGAGAAATGAACAGACGGACGCCACTGCGTCAAAACCACCAGCCAATTGGCAAAAGTGCAAAACGCTCAAACAGTCACAATATTTATGTTCAAACAAATAAACATACCTCGTGACAAAACACGGAATATACGAACACCAGTCTGGCGCGTCAAACAAGACACGAAACACAAAGACATGAGGGGGAACAGAGGAATAAATACATGCAGTGTGATTGGGAAATGCAAACCAAGTGTGCAAAATAAGACAAAACAAACGGATCAATGAAAAATGGAGAGGAGATGGCTCGAAAGCGGGAGACGTCGACCCCCGAACGCCGCCCGAACAAGGAGAGGAGCCGACTTATGCGGAAGTTGTGACAACTTAATGGCAAATAAACCTGGTAAATATACAGCAGCTCTCACAAAACAAATACATGCTAAACCAGTTATAATTTGAAAATATTAAGAAAATAAGCGGTAATTAGAAACAATGCAATTAATGACAATTGTAAACATTTCTATGCCAGTATATATAAATCAGAATTAACAATTGTGGGGCGGATCCTAAAGTCTTCTTAGACTCAACAACTTTGAAGCAACTGTCAGCAGACAAAAAAAGAATACTTAAAAACAGAGATCACCCAAGAAGAAATATTAGATACTGTTCAAACATTTGCACAGAGAAAGGCACCAGGAATGGATGGCTTTCCCATAGAATTCTATTAAACATTTTGGGACAAAGTCACCCCCTATTGACACAAATGACAACACACGTCACTTAATTCAGTACTTCCTAATTCCATGTGTCAAACAGTTATATCAATTACTTTAAAAACCTGTAGAGTCCCCTGCTGATTATATACCCATACGTTTAACAAATTGTGACAATAATAAAGCTCATAAGGAATATAATGGCAAAAGTCTTACCAGACTTGATCCATATCTAGCAAACAGGGTTAATTAAAAATGGACAATTGCAAACAAATACAAGAACATGTTTCATTTCAATACAATATGCAAAACAACATATAGATTTAGCAATAATGGCTGGTGATGCCGAAAATGACTTTCTTATAAAAATATTTGGAAGCTTTCAACTTTCCAGCTGAAATAATACATTGAATAAAAATATTGTATAAATGTCCGAAAGCAAAAAATATACACAAATAATACATGATCTGATGACATTTCTTTAGAAAGGGGCACAAGACAGGGATGTGACTTCTCCCCCCTCCTGTTTGCACTTGCAATTGAACCACTTGCAGAAAGAATTAGACAGGACCCAAACGTAACAGGTATCAGTATTGGTAAACATATGAACTACATTTATTTGCAGATGATCTCCTGATCTACCTGACCAATGTCACTTCTATACAACAGGTTACTAATATATTCAAATAGTGATTTACATATTTTCATTAAAACCATTATTTTCATGAATTTATTCATACTATAGATACTCAATGGGTAGAACAATACTCTTCTCATCAAATATCTTTAAAAAACAGTCCATCCTCCAGTAACGAGTGTGCTGAGAGTCAGGAAGCAAGTTCAGGGAGTGAGTGTTTTAATAAATAAACGCAACATAACACGAACAACACACAGACTTGACACAGAAACAGAAACAATAACGCCTGGGGAAGGATCTAAAGGGAGTGACAAACTGAGCAAAAAAGAAACGTCCCTTTTACAGGACCATGTCTTTCAAAGATGATTCGTAAAAATCCAAATAACTTCACAGATCTTCACTGTAAAAGGTTTAAACACTGGTTCCCATGCTTGAACCATAAACAATTAATGAACATGCACCTGTTGAATGGTCATTAAGACAAACAGCTTACAGACGGTAGGTAATTTAAGGTCACAGTTATGAAAACTTAGGCCACTAAAGAGGCCTTTCTGCTGACACTGTAAAACACCAAAAGAAAGATGCCCAGGGTCCCTGCTCATCTGCGTGAACGTGCCTTAGGGATGCTGCAAGGAGGCAAGAGGACTGCAGACGTGGCCAGGGCAATTATTTTGGTTGGTGTCCTGTGGCTGGAGCCATGCGTCGGGGAGGGGGTACTGTCACAACTGAGACAAACAGAACAAGTTCCACAGACATGTGACTAAAAGAAATGGTATAATGTGTCCCTGAAAAAAAGGGGGGTCAAAATCAAAAGTAACAGTCAGTATCTGGTGGGGCCACCAACTGCATTAAGTACTGCAGTGCATCTCCTCCTCATGTACTGCACCAGATTTGCCAGTTTTTGTTGTGAGATGTTACCCCCCTCTTCCAACAAGACACCTGCGCGGCTCCAGCCGCAGGACACCGACCAAAATGACAGAAGCGGACCGGTCACCTCTGCTGAGGCGCAGGAAACCTGTCAATCTGGCTGATACGTGTAACCATGGTGACCTAGAGCATCCGAGAGAGAGCACACGTGACGGTACCCGCTCCCCGGCGCGTTCGGCTCCTGCCGCAGGACGCCAACCAAAGGGACAATCCCGGGGATCAGGTGCGGACCGGTCACCCCTGCTGATGCGCAGGAACCTGACAGACTGGCTGAGGCAGGGGAGCCTGGTGATCCGGCTGAAGCATGAGCCTGAGGAGCCGGTGGAAGCAGGGGAGCCTGGCGATCCGGCGAAGGCATGAGAGCCCGACTAGCCGGCTGAGGCAGGGGAGCCTGGCGATCCGGCTGAGGCATGAGAGCCTGACGAGTCGGCGGAGGTAGGGAAGCCTGACGATCTGGCTGAGGCATGAGAGCCTGTAGCGGCTCCCAGACACAACATCATTCTCACTGACAGGACTGACAGCACACACACACAAAAAAAAACTCCCTGATGCTTCCCTTAGGTGAGGCGTCATTCTGTAACGATGTGCGCTGAGAGTCAGGAAGCAAGTTCAGGGAGTGAGTGTTTTAATAAATAAATGTAACATACTCAAAACACGAACAATGCACAGACTTGAAACAGATACAATGACGCCTGGGGAAGGAATCAAAAGGAGTGGCATATATAGGGAAGGTAATCAGGGAAGTAATGGAGTCCTGGTGAGTCTGCCGACAAGCAGGTGAGAGTAATGATGGTGACAGGTGTGCGCCATAACGAGCTGCCTGGTGACCTAGAGGCCGGAGAGGGAGCACACGTGACACCTCCATTGTTTACACAATGGAAAGGTCCAATTCTTTATTATCAAAACATTTAAAGAGCGTGGGCGACGGAGAGAAACAAAATCATGCAGTTTGAGGCATGTGACAGAAAGTGATAAGGACGCTGGAGATAGGGGTGGGGGCTAGTGGTTCTGTGCAGGTGTGATGTAGTGGTTTTTGTATGATGTAGTCATTTGTATGTGTATGTTTGCATTGTTTTTAAAACAGAAAATCTAATCTTATTAAAAAAAATACAAAATTCCTGGGAGGTTTTATTAGAATGGAAATTCTAGGTTATTTCGAGGTTTTTGAATAACTTCCTTAAAACTTTCACTGTCTGTTTCACGCCTCTAGGCATTCCTTGGACACACAATAACATTAGTTATTGACTAGTTGAAGTCCAGGGGTAAATAAAGGAGAGGGGTCAGGGGTTGGAGCTTAGCACAAGGACAGAAAAATAATCAAATCATGTATTTTACGGCGCACACACACACACACTCTCACTCTCTTTCTCTCTTAGAGATGTGTAGGTCTTGATTTACTTCAGTGGCCTTTGTTTTTGTAGCAACTGGATCCCCTTGCCTGTTATGGCTTGATCCATGTACTGTTTCTGCTGTAGATGACCTCCTCCACTCTTTCAGTGCCCCTCTCTCTCTCTCTCTCTCTCTCTCTCTCTCTCTCTCTCTCTGTGATGGAGCCTTGTCTTCCTCCTCTCCTAACCTGATTCATGGCCTTGTGTCCCCAAAGGAGTCTGCTGGGGTGTGTGTGTGCCGGGCCAGGTCTGGGCTGAAGACCCCCTCCATCCTACAACACATGGCTTTGCTTGGCCTGCTCTCCACGCACTTAAAAAAGGTGCTATCTATACTGAACAAAAATATGAACGCAACATGTAAAGTGTTGGTCCCATGTTCATGAGCTGAAATAAAAGATCCCAGAAATGTTCCAAAGGCACAAAAAGCTTATTTGTCTCCAATGTTGTTCACAATTTTGCTAACATCCCTGTTAGTGAGCATTTCTCCTTTGCCAAGATAATCCATCCACCTGACAGGTGTGGCATATGAAGAAGCTGATTAAACAGTGTGATCATTACACAGGTTCACACTTTACTTGGCCACACAACACAATGCCACAGATGTCTCAAGTTTTGAGGGAGCGTGCAATTGTAATGTTGACTGCAGGAATGTCTACCAGCCACCTCCATCGTCATTTTAGATAATTTGGTAGTACGTCCAACCAGCCTCCACATCTGGCATCTTCACCTGCGGGAACGTTTGAGACCAGCCACCTGGACAGCTGCTGAAAATGAGGAGTATATCTATCTGTAATAAAGCCCTTTTGTGGGGTAAAACTAATTCTGATAGGCTGTGGCTGGGCCTGGGCCTGGCTCCCAGGTCCACCCATGGCTGCTCCCCTGCCCAGTCATGTGAAATCCATAGAATTTATTTAAATTGTCTGATTTTGTTATATGAACCGTGACTCAGTAAAATCGTTGAAATTGTTGCATGTTGCGTTTATAATTTTGGTCAGTATAGAACCTAAAATTGTTCTTCGCTTAAGCTTAAGTTTCTAGCGCTGAACAGTGCAGTAATTCCTAACAAAACAAAACAATACACGCAAATCCCAAAAATATAAAGAAAGAAATTAAGAAAATTGAAATATTAGAATGAGCAATTTAAATATTAGAATGAACTGACTTTCCCACAGCAATAACTCCCAGTTTATAAGCTATTTCACAGTTGGTTCTTGATTTACACTACCATCATTACCTAGACTAAAGAACATGAAACCAGTGGAATTAGAACGTTTTCATTGATTAATTAGGTGTAGAGTAGACACCACGTCCAAGAGAGGGCGCCATATGGAAAGAGATTGGAGCCTGGAAACAAATTAACAGAGGCACATGAAGGAAGTAGGTCTTCCCCTCAGTAACATATTGGACACACCTTTATTCAACTGTCAAGGAATATTGAATTGTCACCTGGCTCTCAGACACCCATTTGGTTTGTGTGACTAGCGAGGGGCACAGTGTCTAAATGGGTACAGTTCGTGTGGCAGTCAGTCCAGAAGCCATGCACTGTTGCAGTTGAGTGATGTACATTTGGATGGTGTGCTACAGTTGTAGTGGTAGATCTTTGTGGTAGTGTGGCCACCAAGGTGAACAGAACCGTTCCACTGTGATCTCTGCCTACACACGGCTTCTTACTCAACTCAAAGCCTAGCTTTCCTCTTCTCCTGGTTGACTCGCCACCCACTCTCTCAACAGTCACCTTCCTCTCTAATCTCCCCTATACTCTTAGAAAAAAAGGTGCTATCTAGATCCTAAAAGGGTTCTTCGGCTGTCCCTGTATGAGAACTCTTTGAAGAACCCTTTTTGGGTTATACGTAGAACCCTTTCCACAGAAGGTTGTACATGAAACCCAAAAGGGTTCTACCTGGAACCAAAAAGGATTATTCTATGGGGACAGCTGAATAACCCTTTTTTCTGAAAGTGTAATGGATAAGCTGCTGCTACCTCCCAGCCGCTGAGGAGTGAGTGTGTATGTGTGTATGTCTGTGTCTGTGTGTGTATGTGCTTTCAGGTGTAGGTCTGTGTGTCAGTGTGTGTACGTGTGTACGTGTGCGTGTGTGTTTATGAGCTTACCTGCCACGGTCCATGCTCTCTTATTGTCACTGTGATCGATGTGTGTGCAATGGTATCTGGGACATCACATTTAGTGGGCTGGGTGGCTGTAAGGACATATAAGTAGCTTCCACTCCTCCCAATCACTTCTTACTGTTGTGATGTGATGACGGTGTTGTTGCTCTACACACAGTAGGGGAGACTGGGGACAATTGTAACACAACTGACCCATGTTTTATTTGGCCCTGATGTCCCCTACAAATACTAAGCAGTATCCTCTTGAATATTCAATGTCCATTATTAATTAACCTTGATTTGCATTCTTTGTTATTTTTCTCTTCAGTGGTGCAATGTCAATGTGTGTATTGGAACAGCGTAGTCAAAGTGCCTCACATCCCTCTGCAGTCATTAAGCATGAAAGACACTGTAAACAACGAGGCTTTCGAAAAAACCTTAAGATGTGTTCCAATATCCACACTAGAATGCATTGGATATTGGAACACACCCTAAGGTGGTATTGCTATCCAGTTGATATTGCTATTCAGTTTGCCACTCACTACATTATGTAGTGTTGATGGTGTATATCCCAGCAGAGGTTCTCCTAACTCGCCTGCTTTCTTGTGCTCCTCCTCTCCCAGAAGCCCCTCTTTCCAACAGCCTGGGCCTATATTCAAAAACCATCTCAGTGTGCTGATCAAAGATCAGTTCCCTACTGTCTATATAATTCTTATTACTTATGATTTAACACGCCTATTCTGAGAGTCTTTGTGAATAGAGGACCTGGGCTCTGGGATAACACACATGCAAACCGCATGCACACCTCAGCCCCACATTCCGGATCAACCAGCACTTCCCTTAATCTGCCTCAGATTCAGAGATGGAGCAACAATTGGCTTGGCGGACGGGAGGTGGGCGAGAGCTGTTGGGGCAAGACCAGAGGAAAGGAGAGCTCCCACTGACAACAGTGTGATGTATTTGTAAAACGCAGGGCATGTTGGTATTGGATTGATTCTCTACTCCAAGCTCTCCTACCAGCACTGTAAGGAAACACTGACTGAGAAGCTGATTTCTGACTGAGAATCTGAAGTGTTGGATTTCCCCAAAGTCTTGTGTAGAAGTTCCTGCCACAGTTGTTTTTCCCATTATGTCTTGTGTGTGTGTGTGACATAATTCACCTTGTAAGAGCGTTTGATGGGTTGTGTTCCCTCCGTGTACAGATCTGTCCGATCTAGCACATTTGGTTCCAAGTAAATGTTCTGAGAACGGAGGTTAACATTTCACCTCTTCTGGGAACGTTTATTTTTAGGTTGCAAGGAGAGTCTGAGAACATTTTACTATGGTTCCCTGTAAGTTTTCCTGGAATGTATTATTAGGGGAATTTCACCGTACGGGAATCTGGGCTTGTTTTCATAATGTCCGAGGCATTTCTAGGTCAGTGAGATGTGTTTCACAAATAATTACCCAGGAGAAAGGCAGGTCTGGGCTTCGCGCTAAATGATACACCCTATGACGGCTTCCGGTGTATTGATCGTGCTCTGGGCATGTCCATCCCCCAAGTCAGGCTTTTTTGAAAGGGAGGAGGACATTAACAACACAATCCTTTGGGCAAACCTGAAAGAACTGACCAGACCACACTATGTTCAAGTGATTCCTCTCATCAATACAAATTCAACGATGGAGCATTTTTTGTTTACAATGTGTTCAACTGGAATATAGTGAAGATGATTCTAAACAAACAGGGATTTAGCTAGAAGCTCAGCTACAGCTAATGCCAGGACCAAGAGGGCAGATGACAAATATGGTGGGGCAGATGACAAATATGGTGGGGCAGATGACAAATATGGTGGCTAGCTAAGTAAATTGTTTTTCCTGCAAGCCACCTATCTAGCTAATTTTAGTTTGTCTACAGAAACCCATATTGTGTATTGCTGGCTAACACACTACTGTGTTACAGTGGCGGGAAATCTAGTTATTTTCTAGGTAGGTAGCCAGCTAGACTAAAAAAGAAGAGGTTTTACAATCAGAGCTCTATTGTATCTTGATTATAGAACATCTTCTCTTTTTAGTTGTAAATATGACTACTAAACAGCAAGCTATAATGTTACAACCAGCCACCTAAAGCTATGTTTACCTGCAAATGTTCGCACATGACTGGAACTGGAGTTGGCTAGCTAGTTAGCTTGGGACCTGCTAACTTGTTACTATGCGCCAGGCCTCCCGTTTATAACTTTCTAGAAAACGTGCAACATCAGCAACTGTAAATCATTTTACTAGCTATGTAACATAATTGACAAGTGTTGAATGCATGTTCAACTAGTCTACCCTAATGTGGTGGCACAGTTCAACTGTCATTCAAACTGTGCGATGGAGTATAGTTTAATATCTTTTTTTGTCTTACAGAAACTTCCCGATTCTACCAGTGAAATGAAAATGCACTCGTTCTAGCTTGTGGTTTGGATAATGTTGATGTTAATGACAAACACTTAATGTTGTATACTGTAGTAATGACTATATGCTGTGGCAGAGACAAGGTGAAATTCCCCTTTAAAGTTTTGAAAACAGAAATAGGTTATTTTTAGGTAATTAAACATATTTCAATAAGACTTTTAATACAATGATGATGCATGGAATTAGTCCACCGTGCCACCAGGATGGAGCTAGCATGCAAAGCTAGCTCTATTCATTTGTCTATTTAAACAGACCCCATTTCAAAGGAAACAAGCTCTCACTAAGATCAGGTGTGGCAAATTATTGGGAGCGGCCAACATACCTGAACATACTTAACAAAATAAAGGATAGAGAGAGTTTTGTTGATCCTGAAAACGGAATGTATATGTTTTTTTACGGAATGTTTCTTAACGTTCTGATAATGGAATGTATGTTTTTAAATAACATTCTTAGAACTATTAGAACTCTTATTACTAACGTTTACTTGTGTTTTTTGTTAAGGAACATTTACTTAAAGTTCTAAGAGCAATTTGAGAGCATTACTTTAAATAGAACCATGAAGAAATGTGTAGGAAACATTATGATGAGAACAGAAATTCTAGGTTACTTTGAGGTTTTTGAATAACCTACTGAACTTTTTTCCCCGCTCCAAGCACACATGGAAATTCATTTACTTAGACATGAATTATGTAAACACATTTCTTTATTGTGACATGGCATCAGTGAGATTTGAACCTATAATCTGCTGTTTTTCAGTAATGGAATTAGTCCACTGTGCCACCAGGAGGTGGCTAGCATGCCATGTTTTTTACAAAGCTGTCTATTCAAACAGACTTCATTTCAAAGGAACCAAGCACTCATTAAGATCAGGTGTGGTCAATTAATGGCAGCGGCCAACACATCTGAACATACCTAACAAGATAAAAGATAGAGAGCTTTGCTCATCCTGAAAATGTATATGTTTTTAAATAACATTCGTAGAACGTTCTCTGAACATTATTAAAGTTTCCTTAACGTTCTTGGAACAATTTCAGAACATGACTTTAAATAGAATCATGAGGAAACCTGTAGGAAACGTTATGCTGAAGTACTGAAATTCCCAAAGAACAATGAAGTTCTCAGACGTTCTCGGAACAATGAAGTTCTCAGACGTTCTCGGAACAATGTCAGAACATTACTTTGAATAGAACCACGAGGAAACCGGTAGGAAACGTTATGCTGAAGTACTGTAATTCCCACAATAGAACGTTGTTTCTTAACATTCTCAGAACTATTTGAGAACATGACTTTAAATAGAACCGTGAGGAAACATTATGCTTAAGTACTGAACTATACTGAACAAAAATATAAACATGACATGTAAAGTGTTGGTCCCATGTTTCATGAGCTGAAGTAAAAGTAGCAGATTTCTCAAAAATGTTTTGCACAAATTTGTTTACATCCCTGTTAGTGAGCATACAGTATATCCTTTGCAAAGATGATTCATCCACCTGACAGGTGTGGCATATCAAGAAGCTGATTAAACATCATGGTCATTACACAGGTGCACCTTGTGCTGGGGACAATAAAAGACCACACAACACAATGCCACAGATGTCTCAAGTTTTGAGGGAGCGTGCAATTGGCATGCTGACTGCAGAAATGTACACCAGAGCTGTTGCTAGAGAATTGAATGTGAATTTCTCGACCATAAGCCACCTCCAACGTCATTTTAGAGATTTTGGCAGTACGTCCAACTGATCTTACAACCACGTGTAACCACGCCGGCCCAGGACCTCCACATCCGGTTTCTTCATCTGCGGGATCCTCTGAGACCAGCCACCTGGACAACTGATGAAACGGTCTGTAATGAAGCCTTCTTGTGGGGAAGAACTCATTCTGATTGGCTGGGCCTGGCTCCCCAGGGAGGGAGCCTGGCTCCCAAGTGGTTGGGCCTGTGTCCTCCCAGACTCACCCATGGCTGCACCCCTGTCCAGTCATGTGAAATCCATGAATTTGGGCCTAATTAATTTATTTACATTGGCTGATTTCCTTCCATGGACTGTAACTCAGTAAAATCTTTGAAATTGTTGATATTTTTCTTCAGTAATATATATATATTTCAGAACATTCCCAATGTCAAACCAGTTGGAGAACTTTCCTAGAACATTACCAAAATGTTAATTAAATGTAACCATATTTGAACTTTTAGGAAACATTCTGTTGAAGAAATGAAATACAAAGAAATGGCGCCGACAGAGAGGGATGCCTCGCTTCTCGCTCTTAGGAAACTTTGCAGTATTTTTTAAAAATGTATTATTTCTTACATTGTTAGCCCAGAATTATTTTGTGTTATTACATACGGCCGGGAAGAACTATTGCATATCAGAGCGGCGGTAACTCACCAGCACTACCAGCATTACGACCAGAAATACGACTTTCCCAAAGCGCATACTTTGTTCACACCCACCAGGGCAATTGAACTAATTTGAGAAGCTGACCCAAAACAATGTTGGCGAAGAAGAGGTACTCGGAGTGGTCTTCTAGTCCGACTTAGGAGGCACGCACACTACCCACCGTTTCCAAGTATATTACTCATACATGTTCAGTCTCTGGATAATAAAGTTGACAAGCTCAGGGTGAGGGCTTCTTTCCAGCGAGACATCATGGATTGTAACATACTCTGTTTCACGGAAACATGGCTCTGTCGGGATATACTGTCTGAGTCGGTCCAGCCAATTGGGTTCTCAGTTCATCGAACTGACAGGATTAAATATTTGTCAGGGAAGAAGCAGGGCGGGGGTGTATGTTTCATGATTAATGACTCATGGTGTAGTTGTGATAACAGAAATTCAAGTCCTTTTGTTCACCCAACCTAGAATACCTCACAGTCAAATGCTGACCATATTATCTCCCAAGATAATTTTCTTTGGTTATAGTCACAACCGTGTATATCCCCCCTTAAGGTGACCGTTCCTCAGGTGCATGTTCATTGTTTATGGTTCATTGAACAAGCATGGGAAACGACGGCCATCAAAGAAATTTACTGGACTTTATGCAAACTGGAAATCACATATCCTGAGACTGCGTTTATTGTAGCTGGGGATTTTTAAAAAGCACATTTGAGGAAAGGCTGCCATAGTTCTATCAACATATCGACTGTAGGACTCACGCTACTAAAACACTTGACCCCTGTTACTCCAACTTCCGGGATGCATACAAGGCACTCCCCCACCCTCTTTTTGGCAAATCTGACCATAATTCCATTTTGCTCCCCCCTTCCCATAAGCAGAAACTCAAACAGGAAGTACCCGTGCTAAAGACTATCCAACGCTTGTCTGACCAATCGTAATCAACGCTTCAAGATTGTTTTGATCTGTTCCGGGTAGCTTCAGAGAATAACATTGACGTATATACTGACACAGTGACTGAGTTTATCAAGAAGTGTATAGGAGATATTGTACCCATTTTGACTATTAAAACGTACCCTAACCAGAAACCGTGGATAGATGGTAGCATTCGCGCAAAACTGAAAGCACAAAACTGAAAGCGCGAACCCCCCCATTTAACCATGGCAAGGTGACTGGGAATATGGCAGAATACAAACAGTGTAGTTATTCACTCCGCAAGGCAACCAAACAGGCAAAACATCAATATAGAGACAAAGTGGAGTCGCAATTCAACGGCTCAGGCACGAGACGTATGTAGCAGGGTCTACAGACAATCACAGACTACAAAAGGAAAACCAGCCACGTTGTGGACACTGACATCTTTCTTCCGGATAAGCTAAACACCTTCTTCACCCGCTTTGAGGATAACACAGTGTGCCCGACACGGCCCTCTACCAAGGACTGTAGGCTCTCCTTCTTCGTGTCTGATGTGAGTAAGACATTTAAGCGTGTTAACCCTCGCAAGGCTGCCAGCCCAGACGGCATCCCTAGCCGCATCCTCAGAGCATGCGCAGATCAGCTGGCTGGAGTGTATACGGACATATTCAATCTCTCCCTATCCCAGTCTGCTGTCCCCACATGCTGTCTCCATATCAAGATGACCACCACTGTTCCTGTACCCAAGAAAGCAAAGTTAATTGGACTAAATTACAATTGCCGTAGCACTCACTTCTGTCATCATGAAATACTTTGAGAGAGTAGTCAAGGATCACATCACCTCTACCTTACCTGACACCCTAGACCCACTTCAATTTGCTTACCGCCCCAATAGATCCACAGACGATGCAATCGTCATCACACTGCACACTGCCCTATCCCATCTGGACAAGAGGAATACCTATGTAAGAATGCTGTTCATTGACTATAGCTCAGCATTGAACATCATAGTAGCCTCCAAGCTCCTCATCAAGCTCGAGGCCCTGGGTGTCACGTTCGTTATAAGGATCAGACCAAGCAACAGCATGGTATGCATACATTCTTATTATTTACTGTGGACCGTCCTTGAAGGTTCCGGACTGTGGACCGTCGTTGAAGGTTCCGGACTTGAAACTGTCGCCGGAAGCTCTGGACTGGAAACTGTCGCCGGAAGCTCTGGACTGTGGAGGCGCACTGGAGGCCTGATGCGTGGGACCGGTACTGGTGGTACGGGCTGAAGTCATGCACCTCAGGGTGAGTGCGGGGAAGAGGCACAGGACGTAGTGGACTGTGGAGGCGCACTGGAGGTCTGATGCGTGGTGCCGGCACAGGTGGCACCGGGCTGATGACACGCACCTCAGGGCTAGTGCGGAGAGGAGGCACAGGACGCACTGGGCTGTGCAGACGCACCGGAGACACAGTGTGCAGTGCCGGCGCAGGATATCCTGGTCCAAGGAGGTGTACTGGAGACCAGGAGCGCTGAGCCGGCACCATCCGTCCTGGCTGGATGCCCATTCTAGCCTGGCCAATGCGAGGAGCTGGAGTGCACCGGGCTATGAATGCGAACTGGGGACACCGTGCGCATCACTGAGTAACACGGTGTCTGACCTGTCACACGCTCCCCACGGTAAGCACGAGGATTGGCTCAGGTCTCCAACCTGACTCAGCCAATCTCCCCATGTGCCCCCCAAAAAAAAAAAAAAAACATGTTTTGGGGTTGCCTCTCGTGCTTGCCTCGTTTGTTTAACTCCTCGTAATGTCGCCGTTCCGCTTTCGCTGCCTCGATTTCTTCCTTCGGACTGTAAATATGCCCTATCCCATCTGGACAAGAGGAATACCCATGTACCTACAAACCCCTAGACATACAAAAACCCTAGACAATACAAAAACTAGTGTACCACCCTAGTCACACCCTGACCTAACCAAAATATAAAGAAAACAGATATCTCAGTTCAGGGCGTGACACTGGGTCTGATCCCCGCCCTGTGAAACTGGGTCCTGGACTTCCTGATGGGCCATCCCCAGGTTGTGAAGGTAGGAAACAACACCTCCACTTCGCTGATCCTCAACACTGGTAGTACTCTTAATTACCAACAATGACGAGACAGCCTACAGGGAGGAAGTGAGGGCTCTGTGAGTGTGGTGCCAGGTGCTTTCTCAATGTCAACAAAATATTATTGTGGACTTCAGGAAACAGCAGAGGGAGCACCCCCCTATCCACATTGATGGGACCACAGTGGAGAAGGTGAATCTCTTCAAGTTTCTGGGTGTACACATCACTGACAAACTGAAATAGTCCACCCACACTGACAGTGGGGTGAAGAAGGCGCAACAGCGCCTCTTCAACCTCAGGAGGCTGAAGAAAGTTGGCTTGGCACCAAAAACCCTCACAAACTTTTACAGATGCACAATTGAGAGCCTCCTATCGGGCTGTATCACCACTTGTATCACCATGGCATCTGCATTTCCCACAACCGCAGGGCTCTCCAGAGGGTGGTGCGGTCTGCCCAACGCATCACCGGGGTGGGGGGCGGGGTCAGCTCTCCAATTAATCGTGGAGTCGACCAATCAGCTGCTGGGGGATTTCAGGAAGCCATCTCCTGAAACACACTCAATTACACAAACTACAACACAGAAACTGGGGAACGTAACAATCACTAGCACCTAGAGTCTGCTGCCTATAGACATAGACTTGAAATCACTGGCCGCTTTAATAAACGGAGCACTAGTCACTTTAATAATGTTTACATATCTTGTATTACTTGTCTCATATGTTTATACTGTATTCCATACTATTCTTCTGTATCTTAGTCTATGCCGCTTTGACATTGCTAGTCCATATATTTATATATTCTTAATTACGTTCCTTTACTTAGATTTGTGTGTATTGGGTACATGTTGTGAAATTGTTAGATAATACTTGTTAGATATTACTGCACTGTCGGAGCTAGAAACACAAGCATTTCACTACACCCACAATAACATCTGCTAAACACGTGTATGTGACCAATAGATTTTTGGGGGATTTGATTTGAAATGTGCTGAGAATGTTCCAAAGCCAATCAACTATCCTGCACCATTCCCAGAAAGTTATGGGAAAGTTGTATTGCAAAATAAGCATCACCATATCTCAACATATGGTTCTCAGAACGTTATGTGCTAGCTGTTAGTTGTGGGGCAGATTTTGTGAATGCAGATTATGTCTCTCATGGTGAGTTATTGACTGCTTGATTGATAGAGTCTTGTCAATAGTAATGGCTCTAGTGTGGTTTTTGCGCTGACGTGGCCCACACACAGATAGCAGACTGAAGTAGTCTGGACTGGACTGTAGGAAGTTGCCTGCGGTCTTCTCTTTTCTCTCTTGCTACTGGTCACTCACCTCAATTGATTACTTTAATTTGGCCTGTAATGGGTGGGTATCCTCCTATCTGTGATTAGTGTGTGTGTGTGTGTGTGTGCGAGAGGGAGAAATTGTGTGTTTGTGTGTGTGTGTTTGCGTGATGCGCTGTGTTTAATTACTGCAGCAGATGAGTGCTGTGTGGCCCGGCGAGGCCCAGAGGAGTGGGAGGACCACAGCTCAAACAGGCTGAGCAGCGATGCCTGCTGCCATACACACTACACCCCTATCCGGTGACTGTGTTGCTGCACCGCCAGGGAAGAAGAGAGACAGGTCAAGACAGGGAGGTGTGATGACAGACTGCTTATCCATATACCTCTCTCTCTTATTATCCACATCTCATAATTACGCTTTTAAAGCTGATGAAAGGAAGTGAGGTGTGGTATGTAGGAGTGTATTTGCCTCTGTTATTCTGAAACCCATGTACAGTATATGTTATGTTAAAGTAACATCCACTGCTAACTATGATGTAATCTCTCTGTTGGTATGGATTTACAGCGGTGTGAAGGGGGTATATGATGCCTGTTAGTGCTACACCCGTAGAAAAGAAGACCAAAAGAGGAGACTGTTCATGTCCTAATACAAACACTAGCGAGTGTAAATCACCTAAACAGATCTTCACCCCTCTCTCACCCCTTCTCTCTCTCCCTCTGTCTCTCTCACTCCCTTTTCCTCTCTCTCTCTTTCTCTCTCTCCCTCTGTCTCTCTCACTCCCTTTTCCTCTCTCACCCCTTCTCTCTCTCCCTCTGTCTCTCTCACTCCCTTTTCCTCTCTCACCCCTTCTCTCTCTCCCTCTGTCTCTCTCACTCCCTTTTCCTCTCTCTCTCTTTCTCTCTCTCTGTTTTTGTTTAATGAAAACATGTTTACTCAACAGACTTTGGCGTCTTCCCTCTCTGGGCAGGAGTACCAATTCCCCAGGGCCCTGGAGTGCACAGACACGACGCACATCGAAACACACACACACTGTGATGGATTAGACTGGATGCAGATGATATAAACAGGCTTTTCAGCTTCTCTCCCCAAGCCCCCAGGGGATATATCCTCCTCCACCTGGATTTTAATCAGCTCTGATAACATTATCATAGTACATACAGATGTGCCAAAATACAGTGCCAATATACTTGTTTTATTACATATGAACTGAAAGTATGCAATTTGTTGTGTTTGATTAATGCCTTGCTGAATTAAAAAGATACTTGTGGAGATGGATTGTGGAAATTTTGATAAGCTGTTTTGAAGACAACTTCAACTCAAGTCCCATGTGAGTACCAAACATTTTCCCAACTGAGTTGCATACTAATACCCAAGAGAGTCCCATGATGCTCATGTGCAATAGCTGTGCCAAACAGATTACGCACCGGATACCATGACAACCGCATTCACAGTATCATTTGTTTACAAAGCAGTAACTCTTATCTGAAGTAACCACAACAACTGTTTTAATTATCAAACAATATTTTATGAATGTTAATTTGAAGTTTAGTACACACTTCCTAATGATGTTTCTTTGACCACACGGTCGTGTGTGTGTGCGTGTGTGTGTGTGTGCCTGTCCACCAGTCGAATGAATACCAGTTGTTTTCCTCTCTCACTAAGTAGATAATCTCACATTGATTAACAAAGCTCATTACAATTTCCAATGCAGCACAAGCTGCTGAGCTGTGCTCTATAGCGCTATAGGATCTAGCAACCTGCCATGTTGAGGAAAAAACGTTATTTTAACTGCCTCAGTTTTTTTCTGTTCCTCTATTTAGACATCTTAGTCACTCTCCATAATCCTTTACTTATGAACATCTGCTATGTTCTTCATAGAGGAAGCACACGCGAGTTACGAACAGAGTTATGTTACATCCTACAGATATCTTATGTCGAATAAGTGGAGTGAAATGTATGATGGCAAAAGGATGATGTAGACTTTGCCATGTCCAATAGCTGTATCAAACAGACTGCGCACCAGGTACCACGACAACCTCATTCACAGTATAATGTGTTTACAAAGCAGAAACTGTTATCTGAAGTAACCACTGTTTTCATGAACTAACAACCTTTTATGAATGTACATTTTAATTTGTACAGGAGGCTTATGAGCCTCACTAATAACAATAAAATCACTATTGAACAGTCTGCTCTGTCACCTGCACTGTCGTTGCAACAAACATGGAGAAACTAGCAAACACACTGTAAATATAAATCAGCCACTATATCCCACCAATATATCCCATCAATTATTATGTTATAATATTGTTATAAGATTACTGTATGAAATGTATAACATATTCTATATTTATTCTCCTGAGCTGTAGACTGAGGGAGATATCCCTACAAGATAACAGACGTTTGTTATTTCCCCAGCCCCCTTCTGCTCCCGCTCCTAGACACACACAGAGAATTCTCTCCCCTGGAAAACATTTACTAGTTGTAAGGTTCTGCTTTTCTTTTCTTAGTCAACCTTGTGTTCTTTTTCTTTGTGACTTTGAACGTAGCCATGTTTCTTTGTGTTCTGGAACGTAGCCCTGTCTTTCAGTTTTGTTCATTGATTTCACCTGTGTTCGTTTTTCACCTGGTCTCATCAGTTCCCTATTTAGTTCAGTTCATTCTGTTTGTATGGTTGTGAAGTATTGTTTGTTTTTGACTGACTACCTGTGTTTGACCATTGCCTGCCTGTGACCACGATTCCTGCCTTCTGTGAAGGCTTAATAAACATCTGCCGCGCTCTGGGCGTGAATCTACACCTTTTTCTCCCTGAGTATTCATTACACTAGTAGCAAGACTGTGAACCTACACTACATTCCTGTAGGAATTAAATTGCCTACCCTCTCAATCTTCAGTGATGGAACTTATTACTCTGTAATAAATTAATTACTTTATCATACTTTGAATGTTTAATTTCTGGGAAACTACCTATGGTTATGTGGCCACACGGCATTGGAGTTTTGCTATGGTATAGTACAATTTTGTATTCCTTTTATGTCTACAAGAAACCAGTACCATACAAAATGGCGCCGGAGAGAATGGCTGACGTTTTGCCTGCTCCTAACAAACTGCGTTTGAACTTTTGCTTATTTTGTACATCTCTTATGATCGAACATAACTTCTGGACATCAAAACAGAGATTACTCACCATGAACTGGTAGAAGCTTTTTCCTTTAACGAGTCCAACATGAAGGATATACTGCTTTCCCGGGTCAGGCCCAAATCCCCGTCATTTGCGTGAAGAGAAGACGGAGAAAATGAGGGCAAGGGTCATGCTGCCTTCTGAGAATTAATTGGTGAGCGATTAAACTCCCACTGTCATCCGTTTTATTGGCCAACGTGCAATCATTGGAAAATAAAATCGATGACCTACAAGCAAGATTAAACTACCAACGGGACATTAAAAACTGTAATATCTTATGTTTCACCGAGTCGGGGCTGAACGATGACATGAACAACATACAGCAGGCGGGTTTTACACTGTATCGGCAGGATAGAACAGCAGCCTCTGGTAAGACAAGAGGTGGCGATCTATGTATATTTGTAAACAACAGCTGGTGCCTGATATCAAAGGAAGTCTCAAGGTTTTGCTCGCCTGACTTAGAGTATCTCATGATAAGCTGTAGACCACACTATCTACCTGGAGAGTTTTCATCTGAATTTTCGTAGCTGTCTACATACCACCACAGACTGATGCTGGCACTAAAACCACACTCAATGAGCTGTATTCCGCCATAAGCAACAGGAAAATGCTCATCCAGAGGCGGCGCTCCCAGTGGCCGGGGACGTTGATGCAGGGAAACAAATCTGTTTTACAAAATTTCCACCAGAATGTTAAATGTGCAACCAGAGGGAAAAATACCTCTAGAGCACCTTTACTCCACACACAGAAAATAGCTCTGTCCGTGGAGTAAGACAAAGCTCTCCCTCGCCCTCCATTTGGCAAATCGGACTATCATTCTATCCTCCTGATTCCTGCTTACAAGCAAAAATGAAAGCAGGAAGCACCAGATGCTAAGCTACAGGACTGTTTTGCTAGCACAGACTGGAATATGTTCCGGGATTCAACCAATGGCATTGAGGAGTACACCACATCAGTCACTGGCTTCATCAATAAGTGCATCGATGACGTCGTCCCCACAGTGACTGTACATACATACCCCAACCAGAAGCCATGTATTACAGGCAACATCCGCACTGAGCTAAAGGCTAGAGCTGCCGCTTTCAAGGAGTGGGACTCTAACCTGGAAGCTTATAAGAAATCCTGCTATGTCCTTCGACGAACCATCAAACAGGAAAAGTGTCAATACAGGACTAAGAAAAATCATACTACACCGGCTACGGTGCTCGTCAGATGTGGCAGGGCTGGAAAACTATTACAGACTACAAAGGAAAGCACAGCCGAGAGCTGCCCAGTGACGCAAGCCTACCAGATGAGATAAATTACTTCTATGCTCGCTTCGAGGCAAGTAACACTGAAACATGCATGAGAGCATCAGCTGTTCCAGATGACTGTGTGATCACGTTCTCCGCAGCCAATATGAGTAAGACCTTTAAACACATCAACATTCACAAGGCCACAGAGCCAGACTGATTATCAGGATGTGTACCCCGAGGATGCGCTGACCAACTAGCAAGTGTCTTTACTGACATTTTCAACCTCTCCCTGTCTGAGTCTGTAATACCAACATGTTTCAAGCAGACCACCATAGTCCCTGTGCCCATGAATACTAAGGTAACCTGTCTAAATGACTACCGACCCAGAGCACTCACGTCTGTGGCCATGAGGTGATTTGAAAGGCTGGTCATTGCTCACATCAACACCATTATTCCAGAAACCCTAGACCCACTCCAATTCACCTACCGCCATAACAGATCCACAGATGATTCAATCTCTATTGCACTCCACACTGCACTTTCACACCTGGACAAAAGGAACACCTATGTGAGAATGCTATTCATTGTCTACAGCTCAGCTTTCAACACCATAGTGCCCTCAAAGCTCATCACTAAGCGAAGGACCCTGGGACTTAACATCTCCCACTGCAACTGGATCCTGGACTTCCTGACCTGCCACACCCAGGTGGTAAGGATAGGTAACAACACATCCGCCAAGCTGATCCTAAACACAGGGGCCCCTCAGTGGTGCGTGCTCAGTCTCCTCCTGTACTCCCTGTTCACTCATGACTGCATGGACAACACCATCATTAAGTTTGCCAATGACACAACGGTGGTAGGCCTGATCACCGACAACGACGAGACAGCCAATAGGGAGGAGGTCAGAGACCTGGCCATGTGGTGCCAGGACAACAACCTCTCCCTCAACATGATCAAGAAAAAGAAGATAATTGTGGACTACAGGAAAAGGAGGACCGAGCATGCCCCCATTCTCATCGTTGGGGCTGTAGTGGAGCAGGTTGAGAGCTTCAAGTTCCTTGGCGTCCACATCACCAACAAACTAACATGGTCCAAACACACCAAGACAGTCGTGAAGAGGGCACGGCAAAACCTATTCCCCCACAGGAGACTGAAAAGATTTTGCATGTGTCCTCAGATCCTCAAAAGGTTCTACAGCTGCACCATCGAGAGCATCCCAACTGGTTGCATCACTGCCTGGTATGGCAACTGATCGGCCTCCGACCGCAAGGCACTGCTGAGGGTACTGCGTACGGCCCAGTACATCACTTGGGGTAAACTTGGGGCCAAGTTTACTGCCATCCAGGACCTCTATACCAGGCAGTGTCAGAGGGAGGCCTTAAAAATTGTCAAAGACTCCAGCCACCCTAGTCATAGACTGTTCTCTCTGCTACCGCATAGCAAGTGGTACCGTAGCGCCAAGTCTAGGTCCAAGAGGCTTCTAAACAGCTTCTTCCCCAAGCAATAAGACTACTGAACATCTAATCAAATGGCTACCCAGACTATTTGCATTGCCCCCTTATTTTACACTGCTGCTACTCTCTGTTGTTATCTATGCATAGTCACTTTAATAACTCTAACTTCATGTACATATTACCTCAATTACCTCGAATAACTGGAGTCCCCGCACATTGACTCTGTACCGGTACCCCCTGTATATTGCCTCGCTATTGTTATTTTGCTGCTGCTCTTTAATTATTTATTACTTTTATTTCTTATTCTTGTTTTTTTCTGTATTTTTTTAAAACTGCATTGTTGGTTAGGACTTTTAAGTAAGTATTTCACTGTGAGGTGAACCCGTTATTCCAACGTAATGCAGTCTGCTGCTGCTGAGATGCATTTGTCAGTAGGAAATCAATAGCCAGTGAGTGTGTGTGTATGTGTGTTTCAGATTGCATGGGCTATGTAGATGCTGCACAGTGTGTATGTGTGATTGACTGCCTCCACTGAGCTGTGAGTGCGATCTGGCAGACTGAGCTCCCAAGGCCTGCCCCTCCAGCTGTGGGCTTTAACCTTTTACTCCTCTATCTGGGCTGGACAGGGTGGTCCGCACACATCCACACACTTGTACACTCCCACACGCACACACACATACACACACACCAACAGCGGGCTCAAAACACAGCATGTGCACATCTTAAGCCCCTAATTAAGGCATTCACTTGGATACAATGTTGTTTGCTAACGCCCTCTCAATCTTCAGTGATGGAATGTGTTGCGGTAGCTAGCTACAGTAAAGGAATTCTGGTCTCACACGTCTGACAACCCCCTGGGCTGGAGGAGACTAGCAAAGGAGACTATGATGGAGCCTTAGACTACAGACTGGAGCACTTTTACAAACCCCAGCACATTGACATTGACGTGAACACTGAAATCTTGATTGATGTAATATGCAAATAAATAGATGTGTGACATTAAGTTAAAGATTATTTTGATTCTGTATGAGTGGTTTTGACAATTCTAGTCTGGGACTTTTCCACTCTCTCCCTCCTACCACCCTCCTTTCTCTCGGCTACCTGCTCATGCTGCTCAAATGGGCGTGTGAAATGTGAAATATGTAGGCTTATATTATAGGCATATATGTTATTAGCTTATATATTACAGAATAATAACACAGTAGCACAAAGAACATGTCTTCCTTTGTTAGCGTAAAGACTCCTAATGCTAAACAATGAGGCTCTCTGTCTGGTTCTGAAGTGAATGTGAAGGGATGTTATAGCTGTGTGAGAGCAGGGCTAAGTGAGAGGAAGGAGAGAGAGAGAGAGAGAGATGCACTGAAAGAGTGGAGGCATGGGGTCCATCTACAGCAGACACAGTACATGGATCAAGCCATAACAGGCAAGGGGATCCAGTTGCTGCAAAATCACAGGCCACTGAAGTAAATCAAGACCTACACATCTCTAAGAGAGAAAGAGAGTGTGTGTGTGTGTGGGCTGCAATGGTATAGCGCCTCCCTCCCTCTCTCTCTAGATATTTTGTATTTCATTAGCAGGCCTGCTGTGAGCTCTGCTCTTCTGGCTTGTCTCCTCAAATATCAGCGTGACTCCGCCAGGGACCATTTCTAATGATTCTCATGGATGGCAGCATATCCAAATATACTTCACATCCAGTCCCATTGAAATGTATGGAAGCTGCACCACAATAGTGCTCTCTCTGTTTCTAAGTGGGATGGCTGCAGGTGATGGTTTTTAATATAATCAATGATTGTGTGTGTGTGTGTGTGTGCATGCAAGCGTGTGCGCGTGTGTATGCGTGTGTGTGTGTGTGCGCGTGTGTGTGCGTGCGTGCGTGTGTGTGTGTGTGTGTGCGTGCAAGCGTGTGTGCGTGTGCGTGTGCGTGTGTGTGTGTGTGTGCGTGCGTGTGTGTGTGCGTGCGTGTGTGTGTGTCCGCATTTGTGTGTGAATCAGAAGCCCTTAAGTCTGGAAATGGATTGGTCCAGGAGCTGATACTTGAGACTGGGCTGGTGAGGCAGGCAGGCAGGTGCGGAGGATAATCTTATTTAAAGCATGTCAAGGATTGTGCATCATTTCCTCATTACCCCCATCCTCCCGTCATTTTAAAGGCATATTTCACTTTACAAGGGGAGGGAGTGTGTGTTCGTGCGTGTGTGTGTCTGTCTCTGTGTGAGTGGAGACTGTGTTTATCAAGTAAAAATCATTGCACACTCTCTCCTCTCTTTCTTTCTTTCTCTCACTCCTCGGTCTCTCTCCCCTCCCCTTCCTCTCTCTCTCTCTGGACAGGTACAGCTGTCACAGTGTCACTTTTCCCATCTATAATTGAGGAGTGCACAAAGCCCTGAAACTGTGTCATCCACTTCCAGTGGCTCCTGTTGAAAAATAAGGCAGAACCAATGGGGAGTGTAGGATAGGGGGGATCTGCACATGCAGCTGCCTGTCCCGTGTCACTGGGTTGAGTAATCAGTCCCAGGTCCCCACCCCCGCCCCAGGACTCATATTCCCCTGGTCCTGTTGCTCCAGATATGTTATGTATGGTCAGACCTGGCCTCAGTGATCAGCTGTGTTGTGACTCGTGTGTCTGTCTGGGGGTCACATGGTTGGAGTGTCTGGATGGAACATAAAAGAAGTCAGGCAGTTGGGAAAGTAACCGAAAGGTCCCTGGTTTGAATCCCCGAGCCAACTACTGTAGGTGAAAAATCTGGTGATATGCCCTTGAGCGAGGCACTTAACCTTAATTTCTCCTGTAAGTCGCTCTTGATAAGAGCGTCTGCTAAATGACTCAAATGTAAAAATGTAAATTGAACAGCAGAACTCATCTGGGCCTACTGTTACACTGCGGTTATGGGGTGGTGCTTGGTGGTGAAGTTGAATTGGGTCAAGTTGATATTGAAATTGAACAAAGCTTTGACTCAACCATTCTTAATACCACTGGCAAAATTGTTATTATAATATCTGACATTTACTTTAATCATATTATATGGTTATATTACCTACTGCTATTAACTCTTTGGTGCTCTAAGCATTTGTTAAAAGTACATTGTTTGATTATTAAAATCTACTTGCCTTTATTCAAACCAACTGTTAATTAGTGAACTAGGCCTCCTGAGTTGCGCAGTGGTGTAAGGAACTGCATCACAGTGCTAGTTGTGCCACTAGAGATCCTGATTCAAGTCCAGGCTCTGTCTCAGTGCTAGTTGTGCCACTAGAGATCCTGATTCAAGTCCAGGCTCTGTCTCAGTGCTAGTTGTGCCACTACAGATCCTGATTCAAGTCCAGGCTCTGTCTCAGTGCTAGTTGTGCCACTACAGATCCTGATTCAAGTCCAGGCTCTGTCGAATCCGGCCGCGACCGGGAGACCCATGGCCCAGCGTCGTCCGGGTTAGGGGAGGGTTTGGCCGGCAGGGATGTTCTTGTCCCATCTCGCACTAGCAACTCCTGTGGCGGACCGGGTGCAATGCACGCTGACACGGTCGCCAGGTGTATGGTGTTTCCTCCGACACATTAGTGTGGCTGGCTTCCGGGTTAAGCGGGCGCTGTGTCAAGAAGCAGTGCAGCTTGGCTGGGTTGTGTTTCGGAGGACGTACGGCTCTTGACCCTCGCTTCTCCCAAGTCCGTACAGTAATTGCAGCGATGGGACAAGACTGTAACTACCAATTGGATTGGGGAGAAAAATATAGCGAACTAATGCTACTAGCTCTAAGATGAATTAACCACTGTGAGATACATTATCAGGTGGGTTCATTCTCTCCCCCTTACCCTCTCTCTCTGTCTCTGTCTTTCTCTCTGTCTCTATTCCCCCTTTCTCTCTCTTTCCCTCCCTCGCTCTCTCACTTTCTCTCCTCTTTTCCCCCATTCTCTCCTTTCCCCCTCTCTCCCCTCTCTTTATCTCTCCCCTCTTTCTCACTCTCTACCTTTCTCTGCCTTATGTTTTCTATTCCCCCCCTCTCTCCTCCTCTCTTTTGCGATGGCAGGCCCTCAGCTCCACCTCAGTGTCAGGAATCAAAGCAGGCGGAGAAGTCCCAGGGAGCTGTGCGGTGGCATGTGTGTGACTTTGTGTGTGTCTGCATGTGGTGTGCGGGGAGACTGAGCCATCCATCCCCCTCCCCTGTCTTTGCATAATTAACCAACACCCTAGATAGAGGAGCCCTGATAATAATACCAGTCAACCCAGGTAATTATCACAGATTAATTTGTGCCTTTAGAAAGTCTTTAAAAGACAAGTCACAGTGCAAAGACAGGAAAGACTAAGCAGACTAAAGTGCCTTTACTTGAAATACAATATTGAACCACATCAGTAGAGTAGAAAATGCTTATGAAAAACCTTTGGGTGTTACCGACAATTTTCTATATGATAAAAAAAACACAGAATGTTCAGTCCTTACACATGAAGGTATGGTGTTTTCAAAGCACAGTAATCGGAGAGATGTAATTACTATGTAGTTGCTCAGCCAGGTCGTTCAAGATTGACTTCGAAATTGGACTTCGATCAATGTCCTGAGGCCAGAAGTAGGCTTGGGTTTTGCCAGGGCATTATGTCCGGGGGTGGTGGATGGACTCTGGATCAGAAGGTTGCGTGTTTGATCCCAGTCGTAAACACTAGTTTTATTATTTTTGGTTTTAGCCCTATTCCAAACTTCGAAATTTGATATGTGAAGGAAAGTTTTATGTTTGTTTGATGGTTTAAGCAATAACCAAAATAACCATAAAATTTTATAATAATTATCGCACAGAAAAATTGTATGTTTGTGCTTTTCTAATAATCAATTCGACTGGGTTCATGCAAGTGACTGATTGATCGGGCCTTGGAGGAATCCTCACTATCAGTATAAGCAATTTGGCAGTACGCCCAGAACATTGTTTTGAGAACCGAAAGGGGTGTCTCAGTTTCAAAGTCTCAGCTTGGAGATAAGAAGCCTTGTGAGGTATTGGCCGGTCACATGCATGAACCAAACGTTAATGATGAATACATTATGAATAATGAATAAGCTAAATCATGCAAATATAACTTGTCTGTGTAAGCAGTATATAAGAGAACTGCCCCGGCGGAGCTCCTCGACCGACCTGTACTTTGGTCCATTAAGTTTGTTGGAACCTCTCCAGGTTGCTGATAATAAAGAATGATTAATTTAATATTGACTTCAGGTGTCTCTGGTGGTAATTTCCAGGACAGATGTTTGGAGAATGTGGATGAACGTATAATTCTGCAGTGAGATTGTGAAAGCTTGTTGAGTACTTTGTGAAAAATCTCCACCATAACAAAAAATCTCCTCCATAACATGTGATGTCATGGTACCCTGAACAGGGGTCCTGGTGGAAATATAATACATCCAATGCAAGAAGGACCCAGTGGTGGAGAGTTATCAGTGTGAAATGGGGGAAGGAGAGGAGGAGAGGAGGAAGGGAGGAGAGGGATCTCATGTTAAGATATATCTAGCTCTCCTCTCTGTCATAACTCATGGAACCATAAAGCGGTGTCACACACCAGGATTCAAAGGAGAGCGTGGCATAGGGTGTTTTACGACCATGACTAGAACTCACCGGAAGACAGCCCACTGTTCCTCAATGTCACTTTAATGGTGTGTTGGACACTGTTTTTTGAAGTACTTTTTGTTGTTGTTGGTATGTGTTTTGAATGTGTTTTTTTATCTCAACCTAGCAAAACTGCCATAATCTGGTTTGTGTTGAGGTCCTTCCAATCTGCTTTTCTTCATTCACGGTGACATGGGAAGTTGAGATACTGTCTGTAGGTGAAAAAAGGTCAATATGGTTTCTTCGACAGCAGAGATGACTGAATGTCTGTATCCATAACATCCACATTACAAGTGTTGGGGAAGAAGTTAAGCTACACTAAAAAAATCATATATTTTACTTAAAAATATATAGTTAACTTAACTACAGTTACATTGAAAAAGCAGTTTACTACATCCACTAGGCCTACAAATGCTCCCCAGCACTGCACATTACTGACATAACTGAGGTTATCCAACCATGTGACTGCTTTTAGAGTCAGTAGTTATTCATTGTGTCCCTGTGTTTTTAATGTTATGCGTTGTAAGTAGCATTTTTTTGAAGGTTCTGCTTTGAGTGTCACTTGTCAGCTTTGCTGCAGGGTTAATCAAGTCGGTATTTTATAAGATAATACGTTCCCAATGACTTTAAATAAAGATAAAAATAAAATGATACATGTCAATGTATGCTTTACAGTACCTTCTATATGTGAATCCGTATTTGTTATTGTGTAAACCTGAATGTGGAATAATAACAATAAGGCAGGCTCTATGTTAATGTATTCAGTATCTGTCTGCCTGGCGGTGGGGAAGAAATAATGGTTTCCCTGTGTGTGTGAGCGTGTGTGTGTGTGTGTGTGTGTGTGTGTGTGTGTGTGTGTGTGTGTGTGTGTGTGTGTGTGTGTGTGTGTGTGTGTGTGTGTGTGTGTGTGTGTGTGTGTGTGTACGCATGCATGTGTGTTTCCCTGCCACTCAGCTGGCACACCACACCGCTCCATATGAAAGCAGACAGCTTCTCTCTACCAACCAACACTATTCATAGCTGTGACTGGGAGTGCCCCCAAGCAGAGCTTTCTTTGTGTGTGTGTGTGTGTGTGTGTGTGTGTGTGTGTGTGTGTGTGTGTGTGTGTGTGTGTGTGTGTGTGTGTGTGTGTGTGTGTGTGTGTGTGTGTGTGTGTGTGTGTGTGTGTGGTGATTTGGTAGAAGAATCTTAAAGGCCCATCAAAGCCAACCATATCGGATAACATGAGTGAGTCTGTTCTCAGTGAAGCCTGGGTTTTTATTATTATAGTGTGATTCCAAGAAACAGATTGTGTGGTGTGTTCCATGCTGACGAGAGAACAATTATTACTCAGTACATAAGTAAATGTTTTTCACCCTTACTGTGTTTTGGTTAGGGGAAAACTTATTTCACATTCCTTATGCTGGCAGGATATTTAAAATTGCATTTAGAGGATAGTGATTCTATGCCATAGGTAATAGATGTAAACCCTCTCATTGGATGGCAGCACCTTCTCTCCATTGGGGTGTGTGACCGTGATGTGGAGGGATGTGTGTGTGTGTGTCTGTGTGTGTGTGTGTCTGTGTGTGTGTGTGTGTGTGTGTGTGTGCGCATGTGAGCTTGTTTGTGAGACGTGATTGAAAGTTACTGACGTCAGCAGAGTTCCAGGTGCATATGAGTCTCTCTGACTGCATAGGATGGGGGTGTCACGGTCTTCCTCCTCTTCATCTGAAGAGGAGAGGAGAGAAGGATCAGAGGACCAAAATGCGGCGTGGTATGTGTTCATAGTGAATTTTAATAGAGAGAACACTGAACACTGCAACACTATACAAAAGAGTAACAAAAACAATAAACCAAAGACGACCGTGAAGCTACAAATGAGACCTGTGCTGACACAAGCAACTAACATAGACAATCACCCACAAACAAACAGTGCAACCCAGGCTACCTAAGTATGATTCTCAATCAGAGACAACTAATGACACCTGCCTCTGATTGAGAACCATACTAGGCCGAAACATAGAAATCCCAAATCATAGAAAATCAAACATAGACTGCCCACCCAACTCACGCCCTGACCATACTAAATGTATACAAAACAAAGGAAATAAAGGTCAGAACGTGACAGGGGGGCACTTTTTGCATCACGGCATGTGCAGTAGAAACCGAATCATATATAGTAACAGTGTTTCTCTTATTATTTTTCTATATCTTATTCAAATGAAATCTGTAAAATGACTGTACTGTGTTATGAGAGCATCGGTGGTTGTGTGATAATTCATAATTCACAATGTATGAAAGAAACGGCTGTAGAACGCTCCCAAAAACATCACCACATTACCTATAACCCATATTACAGGCACAGTTTGTCCCATGAGCTCAGATAGGGCTGTTTTTCCAGCATCTCTGTCAGGCTAATTCTGAATTATTTCCCTCTCTCTGTATTCCTGAGTTGCCTGACAGGCATCTGTGTGTCTTTGGCCGCATCTCACTGAGCTGTCTAGGGAACCAGGGAGAATGTGATCTTTGCTGTGTGGATGTGTGTATGTGTGTGCGTCTGCATGCACGCCCGTGCTTCCCCGTGTGTGGTCATGTATGTCCGCCCATGCGGGTGTGAGTGTGTGTGTGTCTGTCTGTGGGCGTGCGTTCCTCAGTGTGTGTGTGTGTGTGTGTGTGTGTGTGTGTGTGTGTGTGTGTGTGTGTGTACAGTGAAAACCACCAGTCCTGGCTTCCTCCCCAGCCCAGTGCTCTGAGCCTGAGCGGCGCTCATCAGACATCCTGTGTGTTTCTGGTGAGTAATCAGGTAATTGATCATAGAGACAGGTAATTATTTCTGTGCCAAACTCCCTGGCAAACCAACACCCCAGCTTAGAAGTATCCATCTGACTCCATTCTCCAACACAGTGGAGTAGGAAACAGTGAGTAACAGAGGCCAGGGAGAAGTAAAGATGGGATCTGAAGGGAATGGGATGTATGGCCAAAATAAAGCACGAAAGCCCTTAATTCTATAAGCTAAAGATTTGAGGCATTCAGCATCTGTGTATATAAGGTGTGTGTGTGTGTGTGTGTGTGTGTGTGTGTGTGTGTGTGTGTGTGTGTGTGTGTGTGTGTGTGTGTGTGTGTGTGTGTGTGTGTGTGTGTGTGTGTGTGTGTGTGTGTGTGTGTGTGTGTGTGTGTGTGTGTGTGTGAGTTTGTGAGTGTATCAGATGACCACATCACCAGATTTACAATGGACAAAACTAAATGGGCAAACAATACAATTGACAAGAATTCAAAATCTTCAGGTCATTTGTGAGCTTTGCATTTCTTGTTTCAGTCATAATCAACCCCTGTCAGTGCAGGTGTCAATACAGGTGAGTTACTCACATTCTAATCTGAATATACAACTGCAAATGTATGGTATAGTGAAATATGCAATTGCTTTCAATAGTTTCCTGCTTAATACAATTGATGACTGAGTCTTTGAAATCTGTGTCCTCTACATATTTCCTCCAAGCTATACTGTATGTTCCTGGTCCACATGGTATGAAAGGTGAGCTGATTGCAGGCTATAGCTGTGACAGAGAGCTTGCAGGAGGGCTTTTTCTTCCCCCTGGCCCAGTCTGACTACATCACAAGCCTTGCCTCTCAGCCTCTCAGTCTCCCAGTTTCATTGGTGTCATTTGGGTTTGTTCTGGGTTAGTGAGTAAACCAATCTTCTTATATATACCCCCCTGTCTGTACTCTGCCTTGATTTATGAACAACCAATAACCAGAGCAGAGCTTTGGGGCCATTTGTAACCTGTCATTAAGATGTACTGGTACTGGTGGTGCAGCCTGGTCTCAATGCATTTTGTAGTATTCTGTAGGTAAATCAGAGATACTCAATTTAGTATGATATGTTATGTTTGGTATGGTTACTTGAGGCAAACACAAAAGTAGGGTGGTTGGTCTGGGTGAATGGGTGAGCATATAATGTATAACTCTGTAAAATGTACGCTGAGAATCGGAAGCAAGTACAGGGAGTGAATTTAATAAATTACATGGAACTAAACAAGAAACACAAGTAGCGTACAGACATGAAACACAGAAACAGAGTCAATAATGCCTGGGGAAAGAACCAAAGAGAGTGACAGATATAGGGGAGGTAATCAGGAAGGTGAGGGAGTCCAGGTGAGTCTCATGAGGCACTGGTGAGCATAACGATGGTGGCAGGAGAGTGTAATAATGAATAAACTGGTGACGTTGAGTGCTGGAGAGGAGGAGTGGGGCTAGACGTGACAAATGCGAAAGTCTAGCAACCCAAAGGTTTCGAATTCGAATCTCATCACGGACAACTTTAGTATTTTAGCTAATTAGCAACTTTTCAACTATTTACTACTTTTTAGCTACTTTGCAACTACTTAGCAGGTTAGCTAACCCTAACCCTAACCATAACCTTAACCCTTTGACCTAACTCCTAAACTTAACCCTAACCCCTAACCCCTAGCCTAGCTAACGTTAGCCACCTAGCTAGACTTCGTAACATATCATACGTTTTGCAAATTCATAACATATCATACCGTTTACAAATTCAAAACATATTGTACGTTTTACAAATTCGTAACATATAATACGAAATTAGTGATGGACATCCACAAATTAATACCTAACATACAAAACGTAACAAATTGAGTGTCTCGCATTTACGTAAAGAATAATACGAAATGCTCTGACACCAGGTTGGGTGGTGAGGGGTTTTATTTTTGCAGACACATTGTTTATAACAGTCCAAAGTAAATTCAGTCAGTGTTCCCTCCAAGTGTATTGTGGAGGAGAGGAGACATCTATCCTCTGATGCTGTGAATAGATCAGACAAGGGGAAAGGGTTATGATATTGTTTGTTGTACAGTTTGTCTGTGTTAATAGCGCTGCACGGCCATCTGCACTAGAAGATCTTGTTCCCCTCACCACTATCATTCTTTGTCATTTTTCATCTTCATGACTGAGAATTTGCTTCCCTCCTCTTTTCCTTACGCTTCCCTATCCCTCAGAATACCCTCTATCCCTCCTTCCCCCTCCATGCAGTGAAGTGGCTGCGCTGCAGTCCTGTGGGCAGATATTATTCCTACTAGAGACAGCCACTTAACTTGACTACCGGATAGAGCACAGAGATAGCAGTGTGCTAAATGGAAATGTTAACTCTAGCGTGAAACCGATGCCATGGGAGACTAATCAGTTGTTGAAAAGTAAATAAATAAACAAAAGCTGCAGTGCAAATCTAATTTAGCCTGGACCTGGATGGACGTATGCTTCTTCTGCATTTCAAAGGGAGGGAAAATAATCCTGAACGTTGCTAGGGCCTGAACTGTAAAACACAAGAGAACACAGAAAGTGTTTCCTTTGTCTCTGTAGAGAGGGAAGGAGGGAGGGAGGGAGAGAGAGGGGGAGAGTGAGTGGGTGGTTGAGAGGTATCATCCCAGCAGAGGTGAGAGGGGGAGATAGGAAGTGAAGGGTTGGGGGGTGGAAAGTTAAAAGCAATGAGTCTGTACGACCAAGAAATTGTAGACATCACCATTAATTATGAATTTCTTCAATAGAAATCCCTCTAAATACACTCCCGGAACTGGCACTAAATTGGTTTCCTTTGAGCTATGGGGAGAGAGAGAGAGAGAGAGAGAGAGAGAGAGAGAGCGAGAAAGAAAGAAAATATAGATGACAAGAAGTAAGAGGAAAGCGAGAGGAGAAGAGGGAAGTCAGAGAGAAAAAGCTAAGCAGACAAACCTGGAAACATAGCCCTAATCACGAGAGGATGTTAAATATTCAGTGACAGACTAGAGGAATGTCTGAAAAATAACTGCAGGCATTGTTAACATATGCTATTTCAGTTCCGTTATTCATGTCAGTAGAGTGCATATAATAGTAGAGAATTAATTTGACACCATAAATCAAATAATTGGTCTAGATTTGACAGCTGTAATGAAATAATAGCATATCTAAAGCTGGCTAATGTTTCAGTATAATTATATAGCAACTTATATGCACTGTGCTATTTATGACCTTGTACGTTTGAGTTGTAATACATGTAGTTAAGTAAAGGTTATTTTAAGATTGAATACTGTCACTTTATGTTCATAATGATCTCTGGATATATCATGCTAGAAGCTAATGACATATGGTTAAGAACCATGTTTGTAGGACCAGAATGAAAACATGCCTTTTAGAAATACGAGGAGTACCTTTCTCATACCTGAGAAACCCTCTGGGCCATCTCTGAATCTTAGTGTCAAAATACCCCTGACTTGATGCATTTAGGAAATTGCTTCTACCAATTACTGATAAGCATGCACCCATTAAGAAACAGTCTGTAAAAACAACTAAATCCCTGTGGATTGATGAGGAATTTAATAATTGTATGGTTGAGAGGGACGAAGCAAAAGCAATAGCAAATAAGTCTGGCTGCACAGCCGATTGGCAAACATACTGTAAATTGAGAAATCATGTGACTAAACTAAACAAAAAGAAGAAACTGTTCTACCAAACAAATATAAGGATATAAAGGATGATAGTGAAAAGCTTTGGAACACATTAAATGACATTTTGGGCAAAAAGGCAAACTCAGTGACATACTTCATTGAATCAGATGGCTCATTCATCACAAAACCCTCTGATATTACCAACTACTTCAATCACTTTTTAATTGGCAAGATCAGCTAACTTAGGCATGACATGCCTTCAACATACTCTTCATATCCAGGCATAACTCAATCAAATGTAATTATAAATCCCTTTTTACATCAGCAAATGTCACAAAGTGCGATACAGAAATCCAGCCTAAAACCCCAACAGCAAGCAATGCAGATGTAGAAGCACGGTGGCTAGGAAAAACTCCATAGAGAGGCAGGAACCTGGGAGGAAACCTAGAGAGGAACCAGGGTCTAAGGGGTGGCCAGTCCTCTTCTGGCTGTGGCGGGTGGAGATTATAACAGTACATGGCCAAGATGTTCAAACGTTCATAGATGACCACCAGTGTCAAATAATAATAATCACAGTGGTTGTAGAGGGTGCAAAAGTTGGCTAGCCGAGCATTCAGAGTTAGAGACAGCAGGTGCGGTAGAGAAAGAGAGTCAAAAACAGCAGGTCCGGGACAAGGTAGCACGCCCGGTGAACAGGTCAGGGTTCCATAGCCGAAGGCAGAACAGTTGAAACTGGAGCAGCAGCACGACCCGGTGGACTGGGACAGCAAGAAGTCATCAGGCCAGGTAGTCCTGAGGCATGGTCTCAGGGCTCAAGTTTTCCGGGAGGGGAGGGAGAGATAGAGAATTAGAGGGAGCATACTTAAATTCACACAGGACACTGGATAAGACAGGAGAAATACTCCAGATATAACAGACTGATCCTAGCCCCCGACACATAAACTATTGCATCTTAAATACTGGAGGCTGAGGAAGGAGGGGTCGGGAGACACTATGGCCCCGTCCAACGATACCCCCGAACAAGGCCGACCAGGCAGGATATAATCCCACCCCCTGCCAAAGCACAGCCCCCTCACCACTATCTTCAAACCACCAATTTACTACCCTTAGACAAAGCTGAGTATAGCCCATTAAGATCTCTCCCACGGCACAAACCCTGACCAAATTATGAAAGAAAAGCATTGTAACTTTGAATGTAGAAGAGGTGAAAAAATTATTGTTATCTATCAATAATAACAAACCAGCTGGTACTGACAACTTGGATAGAAAATGACTGAGGATGATAGCGGACTATATTGCCACTCCTATGTGCCATCTCTTCAATCTAAGCCTACAAGTGTGTGCCCTCAGGCCTGGAGAGAAGCAAAGTAATTCTGCTACCCAAAAATAGTAAAGCACCCTTTACTGGTTCCAACAGCTGGTCAATCAGCCTGCAACCGATACTTAGTAAACTTTTAGAAAAAAAAGGTGTTTGGCCCCAAAAAAATTCAGATTCAGATTCAGAAAAATGTAATGTCCTCAAAAAGGCAATTGATCTTGAAGCAGTCATAAAACATGTAACATCAAAAAATGTCAAATAAATAGCAAAGGATATTTACAAACAAATAGGCAGGCTAAGTGTAATTTCATAAATGAAATTAGTCCAACGTGTTAAGTTGCAGAATGAATTTAGGGGGGAGTGGATGGGAAGAGTCAACCTCTATTTTATTCGCCTTATGAAGGGCTCTACTCAGGTAGAGAGATGACAGTTCTCGCTGTTGCTGCCCCCATGATTTTTCCACAAGTCCTGACTATCTTGCCTAACCTATTTTTCTGTGCAACATTGATATTTGTAATGATGTACACTGAGAGTCAGGAAGCAAGTTCAGGGGAGTGAATACATTTCATTAATAAATGAACAAAACAAGAAACACAACAGCGCACCGACATGAAACAGGAACAATGACGACTGGGGAAGAAGCCAAAAGGAGTGACATATAAAGGGCAGGTAATCAAGGAGGTGATGGAGTCCAGGTGAGTGTCATTATGCGCATAACGCTAGTGACAGGTGTGCTAATTAACGAGCAGCCTGGTGACCTAGAGCCCGGAGAGGGAGCACACGTGACAATATTCCCAAACCAGCAGGTCAAGCAGTATGACATAATGCTGTCAATAAATGCTTTATTAAAGAGAACCATGAGGGTTAGCTCAACATTTAAAAAGTACAGTTTCCGTAGGAAATACAGTCTCTGTTGGCCTTTCTTAAAAATAGCATCAGTACACTGATCCCAGGACAGCTTGTTGTCAATTTTAATTTGATTTATTTAACCTTTATTTAACTATGCATATCAGTTAAGAACAAATTCTTATTTACAATGACGGCCTACCAAAAGGCAAAAGGCCTCCTGATAGGACGGGGGCTGGGATTAAAAAAATAAAATAAATACTAGATAAATATAGGACAAAACACAATGACTAGCCTAAGGTATTTGTACTCCTCCACTATTTCAATGGGCTCACCTTTTATCAGTGATGGTGTGTGCATGGTAGTGTTCCTTTGAAAGTCAATCATCATGTCCCTTGTTTTTGATGTATTTAATATTAGATGGGATGACTCACACCAGACAGTAAAATCATTCAGAGCCGGCCCATGCGCCGTCTCATCCCCTTCGAGAAGACTGACCAAATAAAATATAATAAAATAAAATGAAATTGTATTTGTGACAAGCGCCCGAATACAACAGGTGTAGACCTTACAGTGAAATGCTTACTTACAAGCCCTTAACCAACAATGCAATTTTAAGAAAATACCTAAAAAAACATATGAAACAAGAATAACAAATGATTAAAGAGCAGCAGTAAATAACAATAGCGGGGCTATATACAGGGAGTACCGGCACAGAGTCAATGTGCGGGAGCATCGGTGTCGAGGTAATTAAGGTAATATGTACTTGTAGGTAGAGTTATTAAAGTGACTATGCATATGTCAGCGTCATGTGTATAGGTGACAGGGAAGTCAGGCGCAGGAGAGTCAAAAATGGAGTGTAAATGGAGTCTTTTAATAAATGTCCACGGAACATGCTCCATAACACTAAAAGTACAGACATGAACAAACATGGGTACGAGGACCCGTCGCGCACCAACACAACAATAAACAACACTGACAATAAAACAATCTCTGACAAAGACATGAGGGGAAACAGAGGGTTAAATACACAACAGGTAATGAATGGGATTGAAAACAGTTGTGTGGGAAGACAAGACAAAAACCAATGGAAAATGAAAAATGGATCAATGATGGCTAGAAGACCGGTGACGTCGAACGCCGAGCACCGCCTGAACAAGGAGAGGCAACCATACAGTATAGATAATAACAGAGAGTAGCAATAACAGAGAGTAGCAGCAGCGTTCTGGGGGGGGGGGAGCAATGCAAATAATCTGGGTAGCCATTTGATTAGCTGTTCAGGAGTCTTATGACTTGGGGGTAGAAGCTATTTAGGAGCCTCTTGGACCAAGACTTGGCGCTCTGGTACCGCTTGCTATGCAGTAACAGAGAGAACAGTCTATGACTAGGGTGACTGGAATCTTTGACAATTTTTCGGGACTTTCTCTGACACTGCCTGGTATAGAGGTCTTGGATGGCAGGAAGCTTGGCCGAGCAGTTAACATACCAGGCAGCGATGCAACCCGTCAGGATGTTATCGATGGTGCAGCTGTAAAACCTTTTGAGGATCTGAGGACCCATGCCAAATCTTTTCAGTCTCCTGAGGGGGAATAGGTTTTGTCGTGCCCGCTTCACGACTGTCTTGGTGTGCTTGGCCCATGTTAATTTGTTGGTGATGTGAACGCTAAGGAACTTGAAGCTCTCAACTTGCTCCACTACACCCCTGTCGATGATAATGGGGTGTGCTCGGTCCTCCTTTTCCTGTAGTCCACGATCAGCTCCTTTGTCTTGCTCACATTGAGGGAGAGGTTGTTGTGACCTCTTCCCTATAAGCTGTCTCATCGTTGTCGGGGATCAGGCCTACCATTGTTGTGTCATAAGCAAACTTAATGATGGTGTTGGAGTCGTGTTTGGCCACGCAATCGTGGGTGAACGGGGAGTACAGGAGGTGACTAAGTACACACCCCTGAGGGGCGCCAGTGTTGAGGATCAGCGTGGCAGACATTTTGTTGCCTACCCTAACCACCTGAGGAAGGTGTTTAGTCCCAGGGTACTTAGCTTAGTGATGAGCTTTGTGGGCACTATGGTGTTAAACGCTATGCTGTAGTCAATGAACAGCATTCTCACATAGGTGTTCCTTTTGTCCAGTGTGGAGTGTGATTGAGATTGGGTCATCTGTGGATCTGTTGGGGTGGTATGCGAATTGGAGTGGGTCTAGGGTATCCATGAGGATGCTGTTGATGTGAGCCATGACCAGCCTTTCAAAGCATTTCTTGGCTACCGACATGAGTGCTACGGGGCGGTAATCATTTAGGCAGGTTACCTTCGCTTTCTTGGGCACAGGGACTATGGTGGCCTGTTTGAAACATGTAGGTGTTACAGACTCGGTCAGGGAGAGGTTGAAAATGTCAGTGAAGACGCTTGCCAGTTGGTCCGTGCATGCTTTGAGTACACATCCTGGTAATCCATCTGGCCTTGCGGGTTTGTGAATGTTGACCTGTTTAAAGGTCTTGCTCACATCGGCTACCGAGAGCGTTATCACACTGTTGTCCAGAACAGCTGGTGCTCTTGTGCGTGCATCAGTGTTGCTTGCCTTGAAGCGAGCATAAAAGGCATTTAGCTCATCTGGTAGGCTCGCACCCCTGGGCAGCTCACATCTGTTTCCCTTTGTAGTCTGTAATAGTTTTCAAGCCCTGCCATGTCCGATGAGGGTCATAGCCAGTGTAGTAGGATTCAATCTTAATCCTGTGTTGACGCTTTGCTTGTTTGAGTGTTCGTCTCAGGGCATAGCGGGATTTCTTATAAGCGTCCAGATTTCTTGTAAGCTTCCGGGTTAGAGTCCCACCTTGAAAGCGGCAGCTCTACCCTTTAGCTCAGTGCGAATTGTAAGGGTTTTCCTGTGGTGAAGGAGAGGCGGACCAAAACGCAGCGTGGTTATATTGATTCATGTTTAATAAAAAAAGATAAACACGAACACTACAAAAACAATAAACGTGGAAAACCAAAAACAGCCCTATCTGGTGCAAAACACAGATACAGGAACAATCACCCACAAACAAACAGTGCAAACCAGGCTACCTAAGTATGATTCTCAATCAGAGACAACTAATGACACCTGCCTCTGATTGAGAACCATACTAGGCCGAAACATAGAAATACCCAAAACCTAGAAAAACAAACATAGACTGCCCACCTAGCTCACGCCCTGACCATACTAAATAAATACAAAACAAAGGAAATAAAGGTCAGAACGTGACACGAATATTGCCTGTAATCCATGGCTTCTGGTTGGGGTATGTACGTACAGTCACTGTGGGGACGACGTCTTCAATGCACTTATTGATAAAGCCAGTGACTGATGTGGTGTATTCCTCAATGTCATCGGAAGAATCACGGAACATGTTCCAGTCTGTGATAGCAAAACAGACCAGTAGTTTAGCATCCGCGTCATCTGAACACTATCGTATTGAGCGAGTCACTGGTACTTCCTGCTTTAGTTTTTTGCTTGTAAGCTTGAATCAGGAGGATAGAATTATGGTCAGATTTGTCAAATGGAGTGCGGGGGAGAGCTGTGTATGCATCTCTGTGTGTGGAGTAAAGGTGGTCTAGAGTTTTATTTCCTCTGGCTGCCCATGTGACATGCTGGTAGAAATTAGTTAGGTAAAACGTATTTAAGTTTGCCTGCATTAAAGTCCCTGGCCACTAAGAGCTCCACTTCTGGATGAGCATTTTATTGTTTGCTTATGGACTTATAGAGTTTGTTGTGTCACACCCTGACCATAGTTTGCTTTGTATGTTTCTATGTTTTGTTTGGTCAGGGTGTGATCTGAGTGGGCATTCTATGTTGGATGTCTAGTTTGTCTGTTTCTGTGTTTGGGCCTGATATGGTTCTCAATCAGAGGCAGGTGTTAGTCATTGTCTCTGATTGGGAACCATATTTAGGTAGCCTGTTTTGTGTTGGGTTTTGTGGGTGATTATCTATGTTGATTGCTTGTGTCAGCACAGTTCTCATTAGCTTCACGGTTGTTATTTTGTTTATTGTTTTTTATAGTGTGTTTCAGTGTTCAGTGTTTTCTTTATGAAATTTCATCATGAACACATACCACGCCGCATTTTGATCCTCCAATCCTTCTCGCCTCTCCTCTTCAGGTGAAGAGGAGGACGCCCGTGACCGGCTGAGTGCGGTCTTAGTGCCAGCATCAGTCTGTGGTGGTAAATAGATAGCTATGAATAATATAGATGAGAACTCTCTTGGTAGATAGTGTGGTCTACAGCCTATCATAAGGTACTCTACCTCAGGTGAGCAAAACTTTGAGACTTCTTTAATATTAGACATTGCGCACCAGCTGTTATTGACAAATAGATACACACCCCCACCCCTCATCTTACCAGACGTATCTTCTCTGTTCTGCCGGTGCATGGAAAATCCCGCCAGCTCTACATTATCTATGTCATTGTTCAGCCACGACTCGATGAAACAGTTGTTTTATGAATTCTCCAAGCAAGAAACAAGACACTCAATGACAGTGACACATTTGGTTCAACAGTAATGTGAGCTCCATAGTGTGACAGGCCAGGCTGGGCTGTGAAGGGTTAACTCTGGGCCACAGACTTCTCTTTACTGTGCAGATAGAGTTTCCTGGGTCTCGGCAGGAATCCACCCTGAGTGAATGCAGTCAGTGGACCTCACATACAAGCTTCCCGACTGGGAGAGAGATGGTAGAAAAACATGGAAATCGCATTCACAAGCTCTCTGGGACCTGTTCTCTTGTTCCTCTCTCCCTTTACTTCCCTTAGTAGACTCTGGATTGAGGCCCCTGTGTCAAGGAATGGTAGTCAGGCCTGGGCTGGTGCCTTGTGGGTACTGTTGTGTGTGTGTGTGTGTGTGGGTACTGTTGTGTGTGTGTGTGTGTGTGTGTGTGTGTGTGTGTATGGTGTAGTGTGTGTTGTAGTGAGTGGCAAATAGTAGTGGGCAGTTGTAAAGGCCATAGTATGACAGAGGGGCAGGATTCCAGCCAGCCTCCCTGTGGGCTATTCCTCTGAGGCCATTGGCTGTCTGGACAGAGTGACTCATCATCAGCACCACAGAGAGATGAATCAGATGGAAAGAGAAAGAGCAGAGTGAACTGAGAGAGAGGAGAAGAGAGGAGAGGACAGAAGATGATAGGAGAGGTAGCCTACCTCATAATACTGTACCTCCCAATGCTGCTCAGATTGGAGTGTAGCATTTGGATGGGGGAGGGAGAAGTGTCTTCAACCATAAACCATTCAACCATAAACCATTCAACCATAACGTAATCCAGAGCAGCACACTCCACCACTCCATACTGTAAACACAAGCGCAGATGCAAACCATACATAATTCATAAGCTTTGAGCAAGTGTGTAAATTGCTTTGCAAGAGTGCATGCTGAGACCGTTTATGGCGTATTATACAATCGTTGGGTCTAATCCTGGATGCTGATTGGTTTAAACCACATTCCAGCCAGTGTCTATGCCACAAGTTACCACCGGCTAAAACAATGATGTTGAAATGCCTATTGGCTCTGTTCCATCTCACTGCACAATCCGCTGTCTTATCAGCCCAGCCAGGCAATTTATAAACTTGATCTCCACAAAATAAAAATCTAGACATTCTGGCTGCACTGTTTGCCGTGACTGTAAGTTAGCCGTAGTTGGCTAGCTAGCATGCAAGGGATAAGATTGTTGCCAGCCAGTATGGAAATGGAACATTTAGAACGAACAACTTGGTTGCGTCCATAGATACAGAACAAAAAGACTGAACGACTGGGTCGCGTCTCTGGCAACCGAACCATTAGAAGGAACGACTAGCCGGTTTGGGTAGCAAACCTAGATTTGTGTCGGTACTGTATCTTGTGGAAGGATGAAATAGTATGAACAAATTCATCAAAATGAAAAACATTGGTGAAAATATATCAATAATTATTTGAATATGTTGGTAACCTGTTGTATAGAATTGATAATGCTCTTGAAGCCGGTGTTTGAAGGATATATTGGCTAGACTTGATCTCAGGCCTAACAATGCCCGTACCAATATATCCTCCAAACACAGGCTTCGAGGGCATAATCACTTCATTGCACCATGTCTAATGCCCTCATATAGATGTTCACACATTCTCACGTTTATCCTCTCCTGGATGCTGATGGAGAAGACTGCTACCTCAGCAGATCAGGGCCTGTATCAGCCATAAATGCTCTCCTGATGAAAGTATGGCATATGGAATGCACATATTGTTGATGTCCCCATTTAATAGCAGATGTCTTAGTAATCAGTATAATTTCATATAAGTCTACTTTAACCATCTGATATTAAAACAATTGACTCTTCTGCCAAGGATGCAATAAAAGCTATTTTCAATTCAGTGTCTGTATATCTGTAAATAATTAAAGGAACCATCATGAGATTCAGCTATATACACACACCTCTGCCAAAAGCCTTTGTAAACATTTTGATCAATAACTAATATGGTCATGTTCACCTAGCCTTTTCCCCAGAAATATTGAGCTTAATATTATAACAAGTTGATGGATATATCATTGATAGTGTGTTTTCTGTCTGTTTCTCTACAGCTGTATTGAGGCCCTTAGAGGCTGAAGTTAGTAACTATGTTCTGTGTTGGTGTTCCAGGAACTTCCAGGGCCTCCCAGTACCGGGCCAGGTGTGTGCCCCATGGGGATGTCTCTGTCTGGGGGGCCGGGTGAGTCATGTTGCCTGCTTGGCTGACTTCTGGGTCATATTCATTAGGCACCAAACGGAAGAGAGACTGGAAGAGGGATGGACTTTCTTGAACTTGTCCAATAAAAAAATACAATGTTTTCGTATTCCGTTGCAAAACCTTTTGCTACATTGTGCCCTAATGAATACCATCCTGGACTCAGTTAGTGGAAGCACTAGGTGGGCCGTCTCATAACAACCACCTCTGAATCAGAAAACCAGCAGGGCAGTCTCATAACGACCACCTCTGAACCAGAAATGATTGTTACTTTGCTACTCACCTTCTCTTAACATTCCACTGGTTCACTTTCTATTAAACATTCATCCATCAAACCAATATTTAATCTTGACTATAATCTTCTGTTTGTCTGAAATATGGAATTGGATACAGATCAATCATACCATACCACACCAAGTTTAAGCCGTTTCTGCAAGTGTTGCATTTCTTCTACCTTGTGTATGATCTTCTAATGTAATGAGCTTCCATGCAGGAACCTCAAGGGTATAGAACGCAATTCACACCCAGCCTGGAGGTCTAAAGGAATTGTATGAGCCCTGCTGCCTGGGGAAATGACTGCCTATTAATCAGCTAAGAAGACACATCTGGAACACATTGGTGCTCTGGTGACTTGGTGCTTACCCTCCCAGAGAGAGGAGAGCTTCCAATTAAGCAATTAAGAGATTTGGTATTTGGTATTTTACTAGGATTGCAAAAGCAACAGCTACTCTTCCTGGGATCCACACGAAACATGTAACATAACACAGAATGACATAATACAGAACATCAATAGACAAGAACAACTCAAGGACAGAACTACATACATGTTTTACATGAAGCCTGTGAAGGGAAACATGGCTGTTGAATGAGGGTCCTTTAGGTCTAATGCATGGAGTGCTAGTGGAGCAGCCCTCCAGGCATCATCATGAGACATGGTAATGATAATAATAATAGAGTTCATTTGCATAGCTCTTTTCATTACAGCAAGAATTTCATAGAGGCGCTAGGTCGGGGATGGGCAACTTTGATGGGGGTGTGGGCCACAAAAAATCTGAACTCATCATGAGGGGCCGCAAGTAGTCCCCCCAAAGAGAGAACATTTTTCAATGTTAAAGTTAATTTTGTGCAAATTTACACCTTTTTTAAAGCTAGTTGGCTGAAATTCTACACATGCAAATGTTTAATTTTTGGTGTTCATTTTGTGCAATTCTACACATTTTGCCATAGTTTGGAGAGAAATATTTGCAGTTTTTAATATGATATCTGAGTGAGACTGACTAACAAAAAAAAGTGGGGGGCTCCCAGGCTCTAATACAATCTTGATTACTACAAGTTTAGATAACTGGTCGCTAGACTAACTTACCAATAACAAAAATATTTGCTGACATGAGCTAATTGAGTGACTATCAGTGACTGACATAACAAGAGAAAAACACTTAATGCACAACCACATTTCTAAAGTGCACCTTGTGTATTTACTATTCTACCTCGCAGAAGTAAGTTGAGACCCCGACTGAGTTCCCCTTCGAGGGCCTTCAAAAGGGCTAGTTTCCCATCCCTGCTCTAGGATATACACCACCACCCTGTCTTTCCTACCTAACCTTGGGTTTAACCCCGGCTGGGCCAGGGCTCTCTCCCACCCCCCTGGCTCTGGTCTAATTGCTGCCTAAATCAGATGCAGGGGAAACTGTAGTGTGTGCAAACCTGACTGTTTCTCAGTGGTGGTTGTCCTTTGTTGTTGCATTGGCCACATTGGCTAATGCTCCAGATGTCAGGATTTAGAACCCTTCTGGTTGTAGATCTGTGGTTGGGGGTTATTACATTCTCTCTACTAGCTGTTGCATGTTCCCCTTGTATAATCGCCAGCTCAAAAATAAATGATAATATTTACAAATAATTAAAACATTTGTGTAAATGTAGAGGAATTTCACACTGAAAAAAACAAGCTGTTGATTGTTGATTTCATGTGGGGATTTTTTGTGTTTCGTGATTTATTCAAATAAAATGCAGTGTGGGAGGTCATCTAGTATAAACTATTCCAAAGTTTCACCATTGAGAAAATGACAAATCACTGTCACAGAGAAACGTCAGACATGTTGTAGCTCACTCCTTCACATAGCTCAGGTTCTTCTGACTGTCTGACAGTGGTCTAGTTAATGTTTTTCGCTGACTTCTGTGTTTGACGGCCTAATTTAAACAATGATCTCATTCTTGCCTGGTAGGTTTCAGGAAAAGAGTCTGTGCTCCCTTTCCAGTTGCAGCAGCAGACAGGGAGCCAGGGAGGTGGGGGAGCTCATTTCATTAGCTTACAATTCATATTGAATTTATTAATCCCATGCTGTTTTCTGAAGGCTGGAGGCTGATTAAAGAGAGAGAAAAAAAATCCTCGATATAGACACCTTTCCTCCATCTGCTCACAATGTGTGTGAGAGAGAGGGAGAAAGAGAAAGAGAGAAGGAAGAGTGGGGGGGTGGAGAGGGAGCAAGGGTGCCTTACAACGAGGGTCTGTGAAGACTGCAGCAGATAAAAGTGTGTCAGATCATTTACCAGTGGGGATACGTGACATCTTTTCTCTGGGCGGCAGCCCTGCAGAAAGGCTCTTGTATAGTCAGCAGCACAACAAGATTTATTTGTGTCTGTAGAATGTTCCTGCACAGGCACTGTGTGAACCACCGCCCATACAAGTGGCCCCATTGCTTCAACTGCATTGGGAGTAGGCTGTAGGGTGCTGCCGTAACACAGAGCTGACTAGAGGTACACATGCACGCACACACAGAGACTTCAGAGTTGTAAAACAAGTGATGCCGCCAAACCACTTTATTCTCTCAAACTACAAAGACCCTGGCAGCCGTGGTTTTGACTCAGATGAAAGAGCAGAGCACTGCTCTCTCTGCCCAACTGCCTAAGTGACACAATCTGACACAGTTCAAAACAGGCCCTTTAGCCAATAGCTGGTGTCTGTGCCACACAGGCCCTTTACAAAGCAGCATTGTTGTGTTGGGCATGAAGGGGTGGAATAGTGAGTCTGGCCCTGTACAGCTCCACAATGTGTCTATCACATGTCCCCCTGCAAGGAAGACAGCCAGACCTGCAATTACTCCCAGAAAGGCTAGCCATATTAGGTCTCTCTCCAGAATGATGGTTTTCTTTGGGTTTCCTTGTTGACCTGAGCAGTGGAGGCTCCTCAGAGGAGGAAGGGGAGGACCATCGTCCTCAGTGAATTTAATAAAGAAATACATAATAAAACATTAAAAAAGTTATCTCTTTTAGATAAAACTATACTAAATATAATCATGTCACCAAATAATTGATTAAACGACACTGATCACCACAAAACCTGAGCCACTATCAGGACATTAGGCTGATTGGGTGGAAAGGCTGTGTTTGACCCCTCAATCAGCAACGTGCCTTTGAAACAGCAGGGGATCTGCTTTCCCAACACTCTACAGCGCTCTCAGAACACAGTTGTATACAGGACACAAATCCTATTTTGGATTATTGTCTTTTTATTATCTTAATTCAGCTACTGACATAATGTGAATTGGTTCAAGAAGAGCCCCATATAGTGTTGACTTAATTCACCACATTACCACAGGTATATTTGCTGGCTACATTAGAGGCTATAAAATGTGCATATGGTTTTAGTATGCGTATAATTATGGCGGGTCTATTCATCTGTGAATTAACAAACCATGTGCATACCAGGCCATTGAAGAATATAATAAACCTACATTCTCTGAAAATGGATCCCTCAAGGGCTGACTTGAAAACCATTGAAGAAGGGAAAAAACAAATTAATACTTGAGTCCTGTGAGCTTTCATTTTTCAGATCAGCCCTCTGTGCCGTTTCAAACATAATTTCTTAAATACAAGCAGCAAAGGCTTGACTGTCACCAGGGCTTTTAAAATTGTAATAACTTTGCAGTCAGGTCCAAGTATCATTGTGGGCAAATAGATGGGATAATTGTTTGTTCTTATTGATATCACAAGCTCTTCACAATCCATCATACTATATTGGGTTTGTGAGCTATGTGTGCTTAGGCAAATGCTGAATGAGGTGCGTGTGTGTGTGTGTGTGTGTGTGTGTGTGTGTGTGTGTGTGTGTGTGTGTGTGTGTGTGTGTGTGTGTGTGTGTGTGTGTGTGTGTGTGTGTGTGTGTGTGTGTGTGTGTGAGTGGGGGTTGGGACTAGAGGTGTGCTAATTTATTTGAACATGGTGTTGACCCTCTTGATTACTAAAGCCATTTGTCCAGTGCAGAACTTAAGACAGGGCTATTACCACTTAGCCTCTGTAAACAAGAGCTGTGCTGTTGAACTATAGACCTTCCATTCCTTCCCTGCGTGGCCTTCAATGCTAACTATGTGCCCACACACGCATTCACACAACACAGCAAAACACACACATACACACACACGCACACATGCTGATGCCTTGGCTCTCAGAACAGCTGTGTACGTCTGAGGAGAGAGTGAACACTTTCCTGGGTGGTCAATTTGATTGATTTACAGAAATATTTTTAAATTTGTCACTTGACTCTTCATTAACGGCAATGTTCATCCTGTCTTGGGTCAAGATCACACTGTTGACTAAAGAGTCTGGATTGTTTTTCTGCTGGTTGCACACACACGTTCAGAAAACAACCTGGTCAACAAACAAAAATCTGGAATCTGGCTCCAATTCCAAATCAGTTCCAATGACATAGAATTTCCCTGTAATTCACATTCCATGACTTATCCTGCCTATAAATCCAGATTTGAATACATGTAGTTTTCAAATCAATATCAATTTGATAATAATTCACAATTGATTTCCAGCTGTTTTGACCACAATGAACGTCGAAGAATCCCATTATTATAACACTCTCAAGCTATTCAGGCTATTTACAGACGCCCAGATATCTGGCATTCCATTCACTCTACACTGTTTAGCTCACACACAGTCACTCATTTGGTGATCATTGCTACAATATCCTGTTCCTCTTGTTGCTGTTCTCCTGTCTTGTTTAACCACATGCTTTCATTAAATGCAGATCATGGCCTCACAGGCAAAACCTCATATGTATTTTTCACTTTCTTTCCACAGGATTTAGTCGAAGTACAGCAAGACCTGCTAACACATGCTGCACACAGTTTATTTTGGTGCACAGACAGGCAGGGACTGTAGACCTTGTCAGTCAGATGTCCGTAGAGATTTAACAAGATAAGAACAATACAAAATATCAGCAGATATAATAACAATCTGGTTAGTTTCCCATTAGTTACAATGTTATGTCAAATGTTTTACTCTTAACAATCCCACAGACACTTTATCATTACCCAATTGTTTTTAATATCTCGTGGGAGTGATGATAAAGAGAGAGGAACAGGGAGAGAGAGATTATCAGTCCTGTCTGGTGGGAGATAGACATAAAAATGGGCAGGGGCATCATGCACCGATTATTGTAGAGGGGGCAGGAAGTATGTGAAATAGCTTCTTCCTGCAATCTAGAGCCATAATCATTATGCCTAATTCTATGTAAAAAAAATATGTATATTTTTCTGCATAGATTATCTAAGCATACCTCTTTACCTGTTCAATTGTCATTTAAATTAATGATGAACATTGATTATTTCATAACTGTTATAGCTAAGGAGTGTAGTACAACTGTCACACTGGCCCAACAATGTATGAAAGCCTGCAGATGTGTCCCTTTCATAGCACACAGTAAATTGGCCAGTGTTGACTAGTGTTAACCATGTCATAATATATCATAACACCTGACATAACTTGTCATAACCTGTTATAATATGGTCATAATACTGTCATGACACATATATTTTGACCTGTTGTGACACATATCACATTATGTTATGGCTGGTTATGACACCTACATAAGAGTGTCAACACAAGGCAAAACATTCAATTACACCATAGTCTACTTGTCAACAGTATGTTTTTGGAAATGTACCATCATTGTAATTGTGCACAAATTGATGTCAGACATGCACCTACCCCAATGCTCTGTTTCAATGACTGGGATGAATGCAGGAGCAGATTTCAGGAGAAGGACAAGACACCCTCTTTTTGACTGATGACTGACATAAAGGCATTTACGTGATAGACCTATCTGGCTTATATAATTATGATGGTCATAATGTTTCCTGCCAGTGTCATAAAGTGTATTTTCTTAGTCCAAGTAAAGTGACACAGGAGGGTCATAATGCTTCTTGAAAGTGTGCCATGAAGTGTATTTTCTAGAAATGAAGTAAAGGATTCATTACATGTAAAGGATCCACTACAACAACAACAACATGATTCATTACATGTAAAGGATTCACTACAACAACAACAACAACATGATTCATTACATGTAAAGGATTCACTACAACAACAACAACATGATTCATTACATGTAAAGGATTCACTACAACAACAACAACATGATTCATTACATGTAAAGGATCCACTACAACAACAACAACAAAGTAAATAGAAAAACGTCAATAGCACACCCAAAGTGCAAAGTAAGTTACAAAGTAAATAGCACACCCAAAGTGCAAAGTAAGTTACAAAGTAAATAGCACACCCAAAGTGCAAATTAAGTTACAAAGTAAATAGCACACCCAAAGTGCAAAGTAAGTTACAAAGTAAATAGCACACCCAAAGTGCAAAGTAAGTTACAAAGTAAATAGCACACCCAAAGTGCAAAGTAAGTTACAAAGTAAATAGAAAAACGTCAATAGCACACCCAAAGTCCAAAGTAAGTTACAAAGTAAATAGCACACCCAAAGTCCAAAGTAAGTTACAAAGTAAATAGCACACCCAAAGTCCAAAGTAAGTTACAAAGTAAATAGCACACCCAACTACCTCATCCCCATATTGTTATTTATCTTCTTGCTTTTTTGCACCCCAGTGTCTCTACTTGCACATCATCATCTGCACATCTATCATTCCAGTGTTAATGCTAAATTGTAATTATTTTGCCTCTATGGCCTATTTATTGCCTTTACTCCTTAATCTTCTACATTTGCACACACTGTACATAGATTTTCCTGTTGTGTTATTGACTGTACGTTTGTTTATGTGTTTGTGTCGCACTGCTTTGCTTTATCTTGGCCAGGTCGCAGTTGTAATTGAGAACTTGTTCTCATCTGGCCTTCCTGGTTAAATAAAGGTGAAATAAAGACTTAAGAAACAACATTTCAAATGAAAGAAAACTTATTGGCAGGGGGGTCAGGGATGTGTAGGTGTCATAACCTGCCATAAAATCATGCAATATGTGTCACAGCAGGTGTAAATTGGGCTAAATACTTTGCATAGATTTGGCTTCTCAGAATTCCATGCATTAATCACAATCAATCATCTGAAAAGTATTAACCGAACACATTTTCATACAAATAAAAGAGAAAAGCTCAGTATCAATTGTATAAACATTTTTTTCTAAAATAACAAGTGCAGTCACCTTTTGGGTTTAAATTATTGCGTCAAACAGCTACTTAATCATGACCGAATATATTCAATAATCTTGAACGCTTGACAGCACATTTGTTAATATAATTTGTTCTCAGAGTGGCGCAACAATAATTTGTCACAGTTCATGGCACTTGTGGCCTGGGCAACTCGTGAATTGTATTAGCTTCGCGCGTGCTTTATGTTACTACAGCATGACAATGGTGTTATAATAGTGTTACATTGTATCCCCGCCTACACTGACACATTCGATTAGGTGAAAGTTTTTAGGGCTTTGCTGTGATTGCAAGGCCACACACCGTATGATGTAAATGTTGATGCAAGGAATGGATACATTTCTTTGTGTGTGCACTAGGTGGTGCACTGTGAAAGTCGGTCAATTTAAAGGTTTGATCATTAGTAACAGAATCTGGTTGCTCAGTAGCGCCTCTTGCTCTCGCCTAGCGGCAATACCCATCTGTTACAGTGTTATTACAGCCCTCATGACCACAATGAGCCAATAGGCTTTTGGAGGCAGAGTTCTCCCTGTGGCCGCCATTAAAGAAAGGAATCCATGAATTCAAATGGAACCAGAAGGATCAGAGACCGAAATAATGGTTAAAATTACCGTAGAGATAGGCATATGCCAATTTCCGATTGGATTTTAAGGATGTTATTCGTTTTTAGATTGATTTTGATGGTGATGGAGGAGTAGAGTAACGTTTTTAGCTAAAACCGTTTTAAGCTAAGGGGGAGGGGGGTAGTTGCTTCTTTGCTCTCCTTTTCTTTTTGTTTTAAGAGCATTTTCGCTCCATTTAAATGTTTTATTTCATTTGTATTCGAGAGGTCGATAGAGAGGTTGTGAAGGCGATATTTTGACTGCTTTTATTTTAGGGCGGACAATAACATTCGAAGGGTTGTTGAATAACATTCTCCAGCCAATTGTTTTAAAAATAATTATCGTTTATTACCTTATTATACATCTTGCAAAATACATTTGAAAATCTGTCTTTATTTTCCCGGGAACTGAAATGATGGAATGTTCGATCTCGCTGTGAAAGGATGAGTTCTTGTTTTGTACCAAACGGGGCCAGCTTGGAGGATTGCCACTCCAATCTATTCTGTCTGGTAAGAGATTTAAAACTAAAGGAAAAGCAGCCATTTTTAACTAGCTGAAGAGAGCGAGCTAACGTTAGTATCCACAGCAATGGAAAAGCAGGCAGGGCCTGTCGAGCACTGCAATTCAAACATCATTCACTAAGGCAATGTTTATTTGCATACTTTGAAGTTGTGCAAGATTAAAGAATAATAGTGTTATCTGTCACTTGCAGCTGCACGCATTCTGTTTGCCATCACACATTTTCAGTTTGATCATATTCAATGCATTCCACCCCTGAGAGTTTTAGGCAAAAGAAAAGTGCAACTAATGTAACGTGTGGTGATGATAAACATCCTAGCTAACTATCTATCTAACGGAACGTTGAATACCATGCATGATTACATTTTTGTCTAGTTGTTTACTTGGTTAAATTAACGTTCTATATCGTTATGCTTTTTATCACATGCGTTGTGTAGCTTATTTATGTGACCTTAAAATAAACCCAAGCAGTTGGCTAGCCTGCTAACTACCTTACAATGTTGTTCATTTGCACAAATAGCAAACTAGCTAAACGGCAGAAACATTTGGCGTTCGACCATGGAAAGTAAAGGCTCGTGAACGTTGGCTTCTAATTTCAACTTCCATGTTCTATCGTGTTGTTGTCAGTGGGCCAGTGTAGTTGTGAAGATACATTGATTGCTACATTGTTTCTTTTAAGTAGCCAATGAAGAGTTTAGCTACTGATAAATTGTAGCATATTTGCGGGATACTTTTCCTTTAAAGTTGTCAAGTTTGCTTTCCAATCATTTGTTGTTTACATTCTTGGCTCGTGCTCACCTTAAAGAGCTGAAATATTAAGAAACAACAATGTAATCTTGGATATTGTTAGTGCATCTCTTTAGAATGTAGTACTTACTTCCCGTCTGGCAAGTTTTCAAGTTGAAAACATTTTTCATGACAAATTAATGCCATTCACTGTTTTGTTTTATATCTGTGTATTTATTTGTATGTCTTAGTTCTCATAGTGCTGATTGATACTGTTGCTAGTCAGTCGTAAAACAATTGAATTATATAGCTATCATAAATACACAACCAAAAGTACATAATAGACTCAAGGAAAAAGCTCAGACGTTCCCTCTTGTCCCTCGCACCCCTACTACTTGCTAGACCAATCTAAGAACCTCTCAGTAGTGCACCAACTATGTTTCCAGCAATGCATTGCATTCTTTCTGTACAGTATGTACTGTATGACAGATGTGAACAATTCCCCTTCATGAAGGTTCAATAGATAAATATTGATGGACTTGAATCGTCCTTTTCCGAAGCATTTGACAGTAAAGCTGAATGAACAGGACAGGCTAGTAGTGAATGACTGGTTGCTGTATTGCAATAGTAGGGAGACATTTTACTGCAGACTGAGATGAGCATGACACCGGTGTTGCTGTTCACGGTCCTGTATGACTCACACTCTGAACAGGCATTGTGGTTTTAGGCTGAAAGAATGCAGTGAACACAGCTTGGCACTTTTCCAATAACTAATAGTTCTCAGGAGTCTTATTGCAATGTTTATTTAAAATGAATTATTCTCGTTTGTTTTTTTAAGTTGAGCAGCTTTCTGGGTGTTGAAGTTTGTTTGTAGATTAATTGGTATGTGTTATAACACATTATTTTCATAAATCAATAGTCACGTCACAATGGCCCTGCTAGACTATGTCTCTTGTCAGGATAAGTTAACAAACACTGCGGCAGTGACAAATGCCGTGCTGATGAAAAGGCTGGACGAGAGGAGAGAGTGGCCCGAGTGGATTTGCATTTCTCCAGAGTTTTCCAAGATGCAAACAGACTAGTTTCATGTTTTGCAGTGGGAGGGTGAGACCGTGACAGAGAGAGATGCTAGTAGTGGTGGTGGGGTGTCTATCTGTCTGCTCGGGGATGGTTTGAGCAACTTCACCTGTTGCTTGTCTCTGATTCAGAAAATTCAGAAAACTTTAATGTCCTCGAGGACATACATTTAGCAGCAGTCAAAGTACATACAGACAAGATCACATTAAAATGTAAAACACAACAACAGAAAAAAGCAACAGATGTGTACTTGCTAGGATATGTATTGTGATTCTCATGATTCTAAATATATTGTGATTTGATGCTCCAAACATCTTCCTCACTATATGTCTGCTGCAGAGAGACGAGAGAGCATGAGAAACACGTTTTGATCAGTCAGGGAAATATATACAAAAGTTCTGAAAACATGTTGGCTCACTATTTACAAAGAAGATGGAGAACAAGCTTTATGATGAAAAATAGTATTTTGGAGTCAAATATTGATATAATATTGTCCAAAAATAAAATTGTGATACGTAACTATCGATTTCTTCCCCCATCACTAATATATATATAGAATATTTACAAAAAGTTGGCAGGGTAGTGCAAAGGTTTGCATGTCAAAATCTTTAGTGCTTAAAGTGCATGTAAGTCCAAAATCTTCTTCATTTGAACTATTGAAAATCGAATAATGAAGTAAGCTTTATGCAGTATCTTTTTGAGTGCAAACTCATTACACCTTTTTGCTCATTTGAGCTAATGCACTTGGAATAAAGCGGCTGTAGGGGAATCTGAAGTCTCTGGGAGGGAGAATGGCAGGAAGGGAAAGCAAGGGAAGGGAAGGCAGCTGTTGGCACTTAGTGTGTTCCACAATGGGACCTGGAGCTCTAAGCTGTGAGAGGGAAGGTGAGCGAAGCTGAGCATCTGACGAAAGGAGGGGTCGTAACCCGCAAATCCCAGACAGATTTTACATCAACTTTCTGAGTCCGTCAAATGGCTTTGCCCTCAGATTCCCTTATAGCCGCTATGGGAGTTTGGCCTGAAGGCCTCGGCATCTGAAAAAGGAACCTTAACTCGACCCCGGTTCTTGCACTTTTGGTGGGAGGACATTTTGCATACACAGTTGCCTACATACCTGAGCATTATACTAACAGCTAGTCGTGTCAGTTTGAAGGAAGCACACAGGTTTCTCTGACACATTCAGACTGTAACTCAGATGTAGATTTTAAAAAGATAGATAGATTGATTGACCGCAGAAGGCACACAGACTTTTGCTGGCGCAATCTGCCTCTGGAAGATTGCCAGATACTGTTAGCAGAGAATAGCCTAGTTTATGGATTGAAAGCTTGGACTTGATCTTTGACAGAGAGAGCGGTCATTCCGCGGCTTTGAAAAGCCTAACATTGACAGAAAAAAACATGAAAACAATTCAGAGCTGTCATCAAAAGAATGGATTGTGCGATGAAAATGCATTTCTGAAGAAGAATAAGTAAAATGGGCATATATGCAGGCTTACAGTCCCAGCGCCACCCGTTTCAGAAACAGTCCGTTTCTATAATTGCAGACGATCTGGTTTCACACAGTTTTTCCCCTCCCTTTTCTTTCCTTGCAGCACAGATGTTTCTCTGCAAGACGCAGGTGTCAGGTAGTTCCTCACACCACTATGTCTGCCACCATGAGAGAGAGAGGGTTTGGTGGATGAAGTTTCTGAAACAGAAACTGCAGCAACAGTAGTAGTACACTGGTGAAAGGAATAAGCTAGTAGTACAGTAGTGCATACTTGATGAACCGGTAGGCTATAGGCCTATATGATAAATGAATATGGGCTTGTGAATGGTGTCTTGACTGGAACAGCATTTGAATGCCCTTGAGCAAAATTCCTGATGTGAGACATTTCCTATGATGTTGCTTGATGAATTGGTAATGAGTGAAGAAGCTGATAGTTGGTGTGCCTGCCAATCACAATAAATCCTAGCAATGAAAAACATGTAGGGACACGTGGGAAAGAGTAGTGTTGAGGAAAGTCTTTTTTTTGTAGTCATATCTTGTAAATTTGATAGATTGTGTCACTAAACTCAACAGCCTATGAGCTTTCAATTTTTGGAATAAAATCTATATTTTTGTAGTTACAGTTGCTCATCATATTCTAGTCAGATCATTGTAGCGTTTTGATATCTGTAGCATTCTGACTGGCCATTGTGGCCAGCGTATAGCCTTCCTGGCTGCCATGTTATAATGGATAACTAACTTGTTGTTGTGATCCAGCTTGGGTCCAGTTGACACCACAGAGCGCTCTGTTTTGACAACACCACCCCCCACCACTAATCTCCCAGTTTATACCCGGCTAGGCAGGCTAGGCTTAATCATTCGCTCACGTTCGTAGTGTTTAATTTGATTTAAATTTACCCGCCAATTTAATTGTAATTGTCTATTTCTAACAAAGTCAAAGTGACAGTTTGTCAACTTGTATATATCACCTGGCAGCAGAAAATGGCCCGCCTCAAGAATCTGTACTAGGCCCAGTTCACGCAAATCAGTTGTCTGCCATGCTGCAAGGATAGATAGGCGCTCCATCAAGAGAAGGACTGTAAGGCAATATTGCAACATAGTTTTTGATGGTAGTGTTGGTCTTTGCGGTGTTTCAGTATATGACATGGGCACTGAGTGTAAGCCTAAAACACTGGAAGGCATGATGTATTTGGAGGTGTGTGGTGTGTGTGAGAGACAGTGTATGGCCTCAGTGTAGGACATGGACACAGGAAGCGCTGCCTGGTTGTACGTCAAATAAAATAACATTTTATTGGTCACATACACATGGTTAGCAGATGTTAATGCGAGTATAGTAAAATGCTTGTGCTTCTAGTTCCGACAGGGCAGTAATATATAACAAGTAATCTAACAAATTCACAACGACTACCTTATACACACAAATGTAAAGGGATGAATAAGAATATGTACATATAAATATATGGATGAGTGATGGCCGAACGGCATAGGCAAGATGCAGTAGATGGCATAGAATACAGTATATACATATGAGATGAGTAATGTAGGATATGTAAACATTATTAAAGTGGGGTTATTTAAAGTGACTAGTGATACCATTATTAAGTCAATTTATTAAAGTGGCCAGAGGTTTGAGTCTGTATGTTGGCAGCAGCCTCTATGCTAGTGATTTTATTTTATTTTTTATTTCACCTTTATTTAGCCAGGTAGGCTAGTTGAGAACAAGTTCTCATTTGCAACTGCGACCTGGCCAAGATAAAGCATAGCAGTGTGAACAGACAACACAGAGTTACACATGGAGTAAACAATTAACAAGTCAATAACACAGTAGAAAAAAAAGAGTCTATATACATTGTGTGCAAAAGGCATGAGGAGGTAGGCGAATAATTACAATTTTGCAGATTAACCCTGGAGTGATAAATGATCAGATGGTCATGTACAGGTAGAGATATTGGTGTGCAAAAAAGCAGAAAAGTAAATAAATATAAACAGTATGGGGATGAGGTAGGTAAAATTGGGTGGGCTATTTACCGATAGACTATGTACAGCTGCAGCGATCGGTTAGCTGCTTAGATAGCAGATGTTTGAAGTTGGTGAGGGAGATAAAAGTCTCCAACTTCAGCGATTTTTGCAATTCGTTCCAGTCACAGGCAGCAGAGAACTGGAACGAAAGGCGGCCAAATGAGGTGTTGGCTTTAGGGATGATCAGTGAGATACACCTGCTGGAGCGTGTGCTACGGATGGGTGTTGCCATCGTGACCAGTGAACTGAGATAAGGCGGAGCTTTACCTAGCATGGACTTGTAGATGACCTGGAGCCAGTGGGTATGGCGACGAATATGTAGCGAGGGCCAGCCGACTAGAGCATACAAGTCGCAGTGGTGGGTGGTATAAGGTGCTTTAGTGACAAAACGGATGGCACTGTGATAAACTGCATCCAGTTTGCTGAGTAGAGTGTTGGAAGCTATTTTGTAGATGACTGTTTAACATTCTGATGGCCTTGAGATAGAAGCTGTTTTTCAGTCTCTTGGTCCCAGCTTTGATGCACCTGTACTAGAGGTCGACCGATTAATCGGAAGGGCCAATTAATTAGGGCCGATTTCAAGTTTCCATAACAATCGGAAATCGGTATTTTTGGGCGCCGATTTGCCAATTTTTTAAATATATTTTTTCATACCTTTATTTAACTAGGTAAGTCAGTTAAGAACACATTCTTATTTTTAATGACGGCCTAGGAACGGTGGGTTAACTGCCTCGTTCAGGGGCAGAACGACAGATTTTCACCTTGTCAGCTCGTGGAACCAATCTTTTAAACATTACAGTTAATTTAGTCCATCGCAATAACGACCTGCCTCTCTCTCGTTGCACTCCACAAGGAGACTGCCTGTTACGCGAATGCAGTAAGCCAAGGTAAGTTGCTAGCTAGCATTAACCTTATCTTATAAAAAAACAATCAATCATAATCACTAGTTAACTACATATGGTTGATGATATTACTAGATATTATCTAGCGTGTCCTGCGTTGCACATAATCTGACTGAGCATACACGCATACAAGTATCTAAGTATCTGACTGAGCGGTGGTAGGCAGTAGGCGCGTAAACATTCATTCAAACAGCACTTTCGTGCGTTTTGCCAGCAGCTCTTCGTTGTGCATCAAGCATTGCGCTGTTTATGACTTCAAGCCTATCAACTCCCGAGATGAGGCTGGTGTAACCAAAGTGAAATGGCTAGCTAGTTAGCGCGCGCTAATAGTGTTTCAAACGTCACTTGCTCTGAGCCATCTAGTAGTTGTTCCCCTTGCTCTGCATGGGTAACGCTTTTTCCATGGTGGCTGTTGTCGTTGTGTTGCTGGTTCGAGCCCAGGGAGGAGTGAGAAGAGGGACGGAAGCTATACTGTTACACAGGCAATACTAAAGAACAACACTAAGAACATCCAATAGTCGAAGGTTAATGAAATACAAATGGTATAGAGAGAAATAGTCCTATAATTCCTATAATAACTACAACCTAAAATGTCTTACCTGGGACTATTGAAGACTCATGTTAAAAGGAACTTTCATATGTTCTCATGTTCTGAACAAGGAACTGAAACGTTAGCTTTCTTACATAGCACATATTGCACTTTTACTTTCTTCTCCAACACTTTGTTTTTGCATTATTTTTTTATTTAAAATTTTAAAAATGTACCTCTTTTTCTCCCCAATTTCATGGTATCAAATTGTTTTTAGTAGCTACTCTCTTGTCTCATCGCTACAACTCCCCTACGGGCTCGGGAGAGACGAAAGTTGAAAGTCATGCGTCCTCCGATACACAACCCAACCAAGCCACACTGCTTCTTAACACAGCGCGCATCCAACCCGGAAGCCAGCCGCACCAATGTTTTGGAGGAAACACCGTGCACCTGGCAACCTTGGTTAGTGTGCACTGCGCCCGGCCCGCCACAGGAGTCGCTGGTGCGCGATGAGACAAGGATATCCCTACCGGCCAAGCCCTCCCTAACCCGGACGACGCTAGGCCAATTGTGCGTCGGCCCACGGACCTCCCGGTCGCGGCCGGTTACGACAGAGCCTGGGCGCACAGCTGGCGCTGCAGTACAGCGCCCTTAGCCACTGCGCCACCCAGGAGGCCTGTTTTTGTATTATTTAAACCAAATTGAACATGTTTCATTATTTACTTGAGGCTAAATTGATTTGATTGATGTATTATATTAAGTTAAAATAAGTGTCCGTTCAGTATTGTTGTAATTGTCATTATTACAAATAAATATATAAAAATTGGCCGATTAATCGGTATCGGCTTTTTTGGTCTTCCAATAATCATTATCGGTATCGGCGTTGAAAAATCATAATCGGTCGACCTCTAACCTGTAATGACCTTGCATTCTGGATGATAGCGGGGTGAACAGGCAGTGGCTCGGGTGGTTGTTGTCCTTGATGATCTTTTTGGCCTTCCTGTGACATCGGGTGCTGTAGGTGTCCTAGAGGGCAGGTAGTTTGCCCTGTACGTTGTGCAGACCGCACTACCCTTGCGGTTGTGGACGGAACAGTTACCGTACCACGCGGTGATACAGCCTGACAGGACGCTCTCGGTTGTGCATCTGTAAAAGTTTGTGAGTGTTTTAGGTGACAAGACACACTTTTTCAGCCTCCTGAGGTTTAAGAGGTGCTGTTGCGCCTTCTTCACTACGCTGTCTTTTTGTCCGTGATGTGTATCCCGAGAAACTTAAAATGTTCCACCTTTCCACTACAGTCCCGTCGATGTGGATGGGGTGCTCCCTCTGCTGTTTCCTTAAGTCCACGATTATCTCCTTTGTTTTGTTGACGTTGAGTGAGTGGTTATTTTCCTGACACCACACTCCGGGGGCCCTCACCTCCTCCCTGTAAGCCGTCTCATTGTTGTTGGTAATAAAGCCTACCACTGTAGTGTCGTCTGCAAACTTGATGATTGAGTTGGAGGCGTGCATGGCCACTCAGTCATGGGTGAACAGGGAGTACAGGGTAGGGCTGAGAACGCACCATTGTGGGGCCCCAGTGTTGAGGATCAGCTGGGTGGTGATGTTGTTTCCTACCTTCACCACCTTGGGGCGGCCCGTCAGAAAGTCCAGGACCCAGTTTCAGAGGGTGGGGTCGAGACCTAGGATCTCGAGCTTAATGACGAGTTTGGAGGGTACTATGGTGTTAAATGCTGTACGTAGGGCCTGCTTTCTGGTGAGCCTCAGCCACCCGCCAAGGGTAGGCAGGCAGCTGTAGCAGTGGAGCATAATGTTCCTGGTTAAACACTTCATAACCCTGTAGTACTCTGTGCTGCTGCTAGTGATTTACAACCAATGAATTTCTCTGAGTTGTGTTCCCTCTCTCTATAAAAGCCGGACAATGTTGGCTTATATAGAGCACACTCCCCAAAGCACTCATCATTAAAAAGGATTAAGGTGGTCAGAGCCCATTTACAAGCATTAGGGAGGTTTTGTTCTGAGAGCATTGAACATGTTGTTCATGTTGTTCATGTTGAGAATGAAAGCACCTGAAGCTAAAGTGCACACAATTGGAACAAAAACAAGCCAAGGCTTTTTTTGCTGCTTCTCTTTTTAGCCACGATTCTTTCTGTTGAAGCCTTTCTTCTTGTTACATCTATCTATCTATCTATCTATCTATCTATCTATCTATCTATCTATCTATCTATCTATCTATCTATCTATCTATCTATCTATCTATCTATCTATCTATCTATCTATCTATCTATCTATCTATCTATCTATCTATCTATCTATCTATCTATCTATCTATCTATCTATCTATCTATCTATCTATCTATCTATCTATCTATCTCAATCCAACACTACATCTTCCTTTATCTCTCGTATTCCGCTATCTCTCCTCTCTCCATATTGTTATCTTCTTCCTCGATCTCTCTCCTCCCTCTGCCTCTATCTCTGTCTCTTTCTCCTCACTCCCTCTCTGTTTTCCCATCTCCCTCTGCCTCTATCTCTGTCTCTTTCTCCTCACTCCCTCTCTGTTTTCCCATCTCCCTTTCCTCTATCTCTGTCTCTTTCTCCTCACTCCCTCTCTGTTTTCCCATCTCCCTTTCCTCTATCTCTGTCTCTTTCTCCTCACTCCCTCTCTGTTTTCCCATCTCCCTTTCCTCTATCTCTGTCTCTTTCTCCTCACTCCCTCTCTGTTTTCCCATCTCCCTTTCCTCTATCTCTGTCTCCTCACTCCCTCTCTGTTTTCCCATCTCCCTTTCCTCTATCTCTGTCTCTTTCTCCTCACTCCCTCTCTGTTTTCCCATCTCCCTTTCCTCTATCTCTCTTTGTTTTTCTAATTCTGTGGCTGCCTGCCTGTGTGTCTCCTTGTCGTACGTGTTCCTCCTGATGAGGCGGAGGCTCCATAAAGGAGAATGAATGCTTCTGCTTGTTTAACGTTTACTGTAACACTAGAAATCCGGGCCTCTTTGGACCTGCCTTCAGGCCAATAACATTCTAACAGTCTAATAAATACACTGAGTATAACAAACATTAGGAACACCTTCCTAATATTGCATTACATCCCCCTCTTTTGCCCTTAGAACAGCCTCAATGGACCATTCTTGATACATAAGGAAACTGTTGAGCTTGAAAAAGTCAGCAGTGTTGCAGTTCTTGACACAAGCTGGTGTGCCTGGCACCTACTACCATACCCCATTCAAAGGCACTTAAATCTTTTGTCTTGCCCATTCAACCTCTGAATGGCACAAATCCATGTTTCAATTGTTTCAATCCACACTGATTGAAGTGTATTTAACAAGTGACATCAATAAGGGATCATAGCTCTCTGTTGCCGATTGTTCACTGGTGGAGCGCATTGAATAGTGGTTGTTCTTGGAAAAAGTGATATTTTGAAATAGAGCTCATCTCTTCAATTTTGATATTGATATTTGGCAATGTTAAGTATTTTGGAAACCTCAGAATCTGCACTTTCTGATACTATACAGAAGCATCTTACCTGCATGTAACAATGTAGGAGGATTTTTAAAAAGTCACTTTTTGGCACCCCACTGAAAAAATGACATTTCCTCTTAAAACTGCTTATAACACATTCTGTTCGTGATCTCGAAATTCTAACAATATACAGTACGTGTGTTAAATATATGGAGGGGGCAATTTCAAAATGATCCCCATGGCCTTTCTAGTGTTAAAATGTTTACCCACGGGTACCTGGCTCCTGTGGCAGTGGCTGACTCTCTCCCTCCCCCTCCCAGGCTGATCTGACTGGGATCAAATGGAAGCGGTACGTGTGGCAGGGCCCCACCTCTGCGCCCATCCTCTTCCCCGTGACCGAGGAGGACCCCATCCTGTGCAGCTTCAGCCGCTGCCTCAAGGCGGACATACTGAGCGTGTGGCGGCGGAGCCAGAGGCCTGGACGTAGAGAGATCTGGCTGTTCTGGTGGGGGGACGACCCTAACTTCGCAGAGCTGATCCATCACGAACTTACAGGTGAGACAGGATAGAGAGAGTGGGCGCATGTATACACACAGACACACACTCACGCTAACCTGGATAGAATACCTGCCATGGTCCAATAACTTGAAACAGCAGTACTAAGCCTGTGTGATGGCTTTGGTTTATAATTTAAAACAATGTAATTAGATGTATTTTTTTCTTCTTCTTAGTCACAGATGTAATTGCAGGATATAGTGATATTCTTATGCTCTGAGCTCCAACAGTGCAGGTCAAAAAGAGAAGTGAATGAAACAATAATACAAATAATAATAATAATATATGTTTACAACTGTAACAATTCTAAATGTCCATTGGGGGGTGGGGGCAGGATAAAATATTCCATGGGGGGAGTCGCAGGGGGGAAGTGACAGGTGAATGAAACAATAATACAAATAAGACTGAAGAATACAGTCCAAGCAACGGCCCACTCAGACCATGTTTAAGATTGCCTTTGCTGCTCACAAGAGATAAATGAGGGACTCATGTTTCTTTCAATGAACCTTTTTATGCATTCATCGAAGGTTACAGAGCTGGTTAAATGGATGATTATTATAAAAGATCATGAAAAGGAGCTTCTTGAGTGCTGCAGACCTCAGAGCAATACCTAAGCCAGTGGTGATAATGATGATAGTTAAAGTGCTGGTTGTATAATGTCAAATATTACAAGGTTCAGGGCAGGGGTTGATTGTCAGGCTGACTGACGCTGTGAACTCTGGGGAGATCAATTCACTGTGAGAGCTTAGAAGGTGATAGTGTTAACCAGATAGCTCCCTTAGTTTCTCCCTCATCCCCTAAATGACAAGCAGCCAGTCTGGCAGAGAACAGCCTTCACCTGCAGGTCAACTCCCACTGTTTGGAGCAAACACTCGCTACAACCACCGTAGTTATTTTTTTCTGTGTGTGTGTGTGCACGCACTGTAAGCCTTATCATGGCATCTAAGCGCCTTCCGCCCTCCAGCACACGATAAAGCAGCGCCCTGCACTTTGTGTCGCCGAGGCAATATCAGAAAGCTTATCGCATCTTCCCATTTAAAAAGGAGGATAGAAAAGAGGGGGGGGGGGGGTGAATCCCTCTTCTCATGACTTCTGTGAAATGTTTTATATGCAGGAGCAACGATGCAGAAACGAGCCTAACACATCATGGAGGTCTGGCCCGGTGCTCTCTCTCTTTTCCCTCCTCCCTCCATCCTCTCACATTTCTTTCTTTCTACAGCAACAGTGGTTGATGGACAGAGACCATCTTTATTCATGCTCTTTGGCTGTGAGATTGAACTCCTGAGTCTGAGCCATGACACACACACCTGCACACAGACACACAGCTGGCCCGTGGCCCTCCTTCATTATGACAGGTTGTGCTTGAAGTGGGCTGGAAGTGGAAGCTAAATGGCGTGATGGCAGCCAATCCAGCCCTGGTGGGCTCCGGTAATAACCTGCAGGGCTGGAGCATTAAATGGACTGTGTGTGGACGGCAGTGGGATGGAGCCTCTCCTTGGCGTGCTGGCAGTGAAAGTGTGAAGCAACACAGAAGATGGTCACAACGTGTGTGTTTTAGTGGCGGTGAACAGCTGCTTAACACCTTGCCCTTTTTCCTCCGTGCAAGTGGCTGATGGGTTTGCCCTTTTCCTCAGTCAAACCGTCCAAGTCAAATTGGGGTAATCCCTGGAAATGTTAAGCACTTTTTTGTTTGTCATTTTTTTAACCCCCCTTATTGCATTGTTGGTGGTAAACATGAAAATCAGTTATATTCTTTCATGTCGGCAGCAGAAATGGTGGCGGCTCATTTTCTCCTTCCGCGCTCATTAGATTAACGGCCTGAGAAAGTCTTTTAATTTTGAGCAAGTGCCATTTCTGTGTAAACAAAACAGTGGGCCAGTAATCCCTTTGAGAGGGGGGGGGGGCAGACTGTTAGCTAGGCCCTGCACTATTCTCCCCATGTTGGAGGGGGACAAGTTACTCTGTCAGCCTGTTCTTTATCAGGACATTTGAGAAAACCAATTCTAATCTTCCTGTGGCCATGCACAAAACATTATTCCAAGCAAGTGAACGGACGCGATTGCAAAATGAAACTGCTTGCATAGGGTTTTATCCTTATGCAAATACCCTCCTCCCCCTGGCTGCCCTGGAAGCCGGTGGTGGAGTCGCTCTCCTATCCAGGGGCATCCTCCACAGATAAATGCCAGCAGGGTTTTTCCCGCCCTCAAAGAACGACTGATCCTTTTTTGCATAGAAATTAGGACCAGAGGTCTGTCTGTCTGAGAGGGTAATTGTTTGGTGGTGAATTTCTCCCTGGTTCCTGGGCCTGCTACTCATGTGCCTCCTTTCCCTCCCTCCATCTCGCCCTTCATCCCTCCTGCTCTGCCATGCCCCAGTGGGCCTGCCTCCTATGGCAGTCACTCCCTCTCTCTGTCACTTTGTCTTTTTCTTCATCTCCCTCCCTCTCTCTCCCCTGGGCATTACCAGCCCTCCCTACCTGTTCCCTCCCTCTGCTCCAGCCTCCACTCAGCTGCAGGTGACTCCAAGGCTACAGGCTGCAGGCTCCACTTTGCAATCATGGCTCCCAGCCAGTCAGTTCCCCGTCTTTCTGATGAAATTGAAAAAGTTTCTCAAGCAGATGAAGCCCGGAAACAAAAGTAAAAAAAACAAAAAAACTTCTGGTTTAGTATCAGTATGATTCAAACTTTTCAAGTGTTTACTCTTGTGGCTATTATGAAACCATACACACTATCAGCCCCTCTATATTGCAGTTGGACTGCAGGCCTCTTTACGCTACACTAGTTTGATGACGTATACTAGTTCCAGGACACACATTATTTGCATTGTAAAAAGACCTAGATTTAAATCTCTCTTTCGCAAACCACCTCTGTAGGTAGTGTGTGAGACACATCTTATGGTACAGTGTAAAGACAATGGCTCTCTGACACCCCATGTCCCTGCAAGTACCTTCATTACCTTAATACCAGAAAACAGCATGTTGTTCTGTTAGCCAAATTGAAAACTAAAGGCTTTTAAAATGTCCACACAATTGTGAACCGTTGCAATAATCAAGTGTACAATGTGGTTTAGATGAGAAGCTCCTGTATAGTTTGAATCGCTATCCTCCTTTTGTTTGTCTGTAATATGGTATTTACGGAATGCTAGTAGCTGTACACACACAAAGCAGGAATGTGGCTTTGGTCACACCACATCCAAGGCTAATGTAAGGATATTGTAAACAGAAAAGATGCCAATCCAATGTTGAAGAGAGATAGATCTTACAACACATTTTACTCATGTAAAACAGCCTAATAAGAGATTGCTGTGTGGAGGTTTAAAGGGAAAGAAAGAGAGTTGTCTGTTGTGCAGAGAAGGATCTCTTATCAGCCCAGTCATCTCCATTGTGCTCCCTGGGGCGCCTAAACTGAGCAGCACACGCATTCATTTATTACTGCATGTTGGGTCAGTTCTCTAGAGAGGAGGGAGGGAAGAGGAGTACACTTGTCTTTCAATGGTCCCTCTGCTGTTTAACGGATGGACAACTATGTTGTTTTGGATGTTTGTACTGAGGGGAAGGAGATGTGCTTAATTTAGTCTCTCTCTGAAGGGTTTTATTTTAGTATGGATGTGTGTGGCGCTAACAATCAGCTGGCATAGCTCTGCTCTTGTTAGTTTTTGTTGGCTCTGCCAAATACTTTGGACATTTCCAGGCCTGCCCATTCTTTACTATTCAGAACAGCTCTGATGTGCACCTCTCAGGGCAGCTCCAAAGGGCATATTTCAGTACACTGGAGGAGCAGTGTCTGCAGGTCAGGTCTTTGTTTCTCTTCCTTGCCCTGACACCTGTGAAGATGGCTGCCCCTCAGATTGAATGAGGCATTCGGTGAAAATCCATCCATCTCCCAGATCTGTGGGAAAGAGAAACATATTGAATGCAAATATTGTTGTTTCTGTCAGCCTCTTTTGTTCCAATGTGGATGTCGATTAAGGCAGCCCTACGCACTTCTCTGATTCAGAGGGGTTGAGTTAAATGCGGAAGACACATTTCATTTGAATGCATTCAGTTCTAAATCTGACTAGGTATCCCTTTTCCTTTCCTACCGACTCCAAAAATATCTCAAGGAGCAGATCTTGATTGTGCCAGTTGCTCAAGGACGTGTGATTAAAACACAATTTATATGCCGCGGACCTAGTTTACTGTGTGTTCTTTTTACTGTCTTTTTCTGATGATGAAAAATGGCAATATTCACCAGTGAAGTGTTTTGATTTGAGTGTGAAAGACTGAAATAGGCTTGACATGCCTACACACGTACACACACACACATACACCACCGTTCTAAAGTTAGGGGTCACTTAGAAATGTCCTTGTTTTTGAAAGAAAAACCTTTTTTTGGGTCCATTAAAATAACATTACATTGATCAGAAATACAGTGTAGACATTGTTAATGTTGTAAATGACTTGTAGCTGGAAACAGATGTTTTTTATGGAATATCTACATAGGTGTACAGAGGCCCATTATCAACAACCATCACTCCTGTGTTCCAATGGCATGTTGTGTTAGCTAATCCAAGTTTATAATTTTAAAAGGCTAATTGATCATTAAAAAAAACTTTTCCAATTATGTAATCGAACCCTTTTGCAAAACTGTTGTACTAATTACAGAAGCAATAAAACTGGCCTTCTTTAGACTAGTTGAGTATCTGGAGCATCAGCGTTTGTGGGTTCGATTACAGGCTCAAAATGGCCAGAAACGAAAGAAGTTTCTTCTGAAACTCGTCAGTCTATTTTTGTTCTGAGAAATGAAGGATATTCCATGCGAGAAATGGCCAAGAAACTGAAGATATTGTACAGCAATGTGTACTACTCCCTTCGCAGAACAGCTCAAACGGTCTCTAACCAGAATAGAAAGAGGAGTGGGAGGCCACGGTGCACAACTGAGCAAGAGGACAAGTACATTAGAGTGTCTAGTTTGAGAAACAGACTAGAGGTCGACCGATTAATCGGAATGGCCGATTGGAATGGTATTTTTGGACACCGATTTGGCCGATTTAATAATTAATATTTTTTTTACACCTTTGTTTAATCTTTATTTAACTAGGCAAGTCAGTTAAGAAAACATTCTTATTTTCAATGACGGCCTAGGAACGGTGGGTTAACTGCCTCGTTCAGGGGCAGAACGACAGATTTTCACCTTGTCAGCTCGGGGGATTCAATCTTGCAACCTTACAGTGAACTAGTCCAACACTCTAACCACCTGCCTCTCATTGCACTCCGCGAGGAGACTGCCTGTTACACAAATGCAGTAAGCCAAGGTAAGTTGCTAGCTAGCATTAAACTTATCTCATAAAAAACAATCAATCAATCAATCATAATCACTAGTTAACTACACATGGTTGATGATATTACTAGTTTATCTAGCTTGTCCTGCGTTGCATATAATCGATGCGGTGCACATCGTTGCTCCAATGTGTACCTAACCATGAACATCAATGCCTTTCTTAAAATCAATACACAGAAGTATATATTTTTAAACCTGCATTTTTAGCTAAAAGAAATCCAGGTTAGCAGGCAATATTAACCAGGTGAAATTGTGTCACTTCTCTTGCGTTCATTGCACGCAGAGTCAGGGTATATGCAACAGTTTGGGCCGCCTAATTTGGCAGAATTTTACGTAATTATGACATAACATTGAAGGTTGTGCAATGTAACAGGAATATTTAGACTAATTGATGCCACCCGTTAGATAAAATACGTAACGGTTCCGTATTTCACTGAAAGAATAAACGTCTTGTTTTCGAGATGATAGTTTCCGGATTCGGCCATATTAATGTCAACATTTTCACGAAAATAAGAAAAGCAATCAATCAAACTTTTTTCCAAATTAGCTCCATAATATCGATAGAAACATGGCAAACGTTGTTTAGAATCAATCCTCAAGGTGTTTTTAACATATCTATTCGATAATATATCCGTCGAGACAATTGGTTTCTCATAAGAAGCGATTGGATAAATGGCTACCTCAGTATTTTACGCAAGATTTTCTGCGGGAGACATCATGTGACCACTTGCTAAATGTGGTCCCTTACGGCTATTCTTCAACAGAAATGCATAAAAAGACATCACAATGCGGTAGACACCTTGGGGAATATGTAGAAAACGTAAGCTCATTCGTAGCTCATTCACAGCCATTGGCATGAGGCGGTTTAAAACAATGCGGCACTTCCTGATTGGATTTTTATCTGGGTTTCGCCTGTAACATCAATTCTGTTGCACTCACAGACAATATCTTTGCAGTTTTGGAAACGTCAGAGTGTTTTCTATCCAAAGCTGTCAATTATATGCATAGTCGAGCATCTTTTCGTGACAAAATATCTTGTTTAAAATGGGAACGTTTTTTTATCAAAAAATTTAAATACTGCCCCCTAGTTGTAAAGGTTAACCTTTCTAGCTCGACAACATTCCACTGAAAAGGCAGCGCACGAAATTCAAAAATATATTTTTTAAATATGTAACTTTCACACATTAAAAGGAACCACAAGCTTTCATATGTTCTCATGTTCTGAGCAAGGAACTTAAACGTTAGCTTTTTTTACATGGCACATATTGCACTTTTACTTTCTTCTCCAACACATTGTTTTTGCATTATTTAAACCAAATTGAACATGTTTCATTATTTATTTGAGGCTAAATAGATTTTATCGATGTATTATATTAAGTTAAAATAAGTGTTCATTCAGTATTGTTGTAATTGTCATTATTACACATAAATGGCAAAAAAACGGCAGATTAATCGGTATCGGCTTTTTTTGGTCCTACAATAATCAGTATCGTTATCGGCGTTGAAAAATCATAATCGGTCGACCTCTAAAACAGACGCCTCACAAGTCCTCAACTCCTCAAAGCGACTCCGGGATGCTGGCCTTCTAGGCAGAGTTCCTCTGTCCAGTGTCTGTGTTCTTTTGCCCATCTTAATCTTTTATTTTTATTGGCCAGTCTGAGATATGGCTTTTTCTTTGAAACTCTTCCTAGAAGGCCAGCATCCCGAAGTCGCCTCTTCACTGTTGACGTTGAGGCTGGTGTTTTGCGGGTACTATATTTTAGCTTCAAGACAAAAACACAGAGGTACTGCTAGCTAAAGCTAACAACTTGTCTTCATCAAGTAATGTTAGCCTATCAAAAATGAATGATTACCCCGCTAATATAAATATAAAATTACAGTAGGCCTACCTTACAAACAGTACAACAACCAATGCTTCATTTTTATCAATATCATGCAAATCATTAGGCTACATGTGGTAAAAGCAAATTGAGACAGAAAACGTGGATATAATTCACCGTGGAGTTGAGATGTTGAGTTGTTTTATATAAAAGCCCATTCCCGCCATGCAAATATAAAATGCATATAGATCATACATATAAGTTATGTTTCTTCATTTGTAGCATTGTGTGGCAATCCACCCAGCAGGGCCGCCGACAAGCGTGTGGCGAGCTGGCATTTGCCAAAGTACACAAGGGACAAAGTACTATTGTTTAGACTGATTTGCTTCATGATTTGTTTGACAGGGTTTGGGCTTCCATAGTTTTACGCAGCTCAATGCAGCTGGCAGGCAGTAGCTACTGCGACAATTTCAGAATGTAACGGGCTGTTACTGAAATTTCAGGTAAAACAATTTAGAATGTAACGGGCTCTTGCTGAAATTTCAGGTCAAACAATTTCATCTCTTTTAATAACATTGCTCTGCTTTTACCATTTATACTGTAGGAGTGTTGAGCTTGATGAGACTGTTCTGTTTATACTGACGTGCTCGGAGGGGGCAACTGTCGGGCGAGTATCGTGCGCGACACAACAGCATTTCCCTTTGCTATCATGAATGTGAAAACGGTCTAAGACTTCACTTGACAAGTGCAACTGCCTTAATAGTGTCAATTTTCCACCTTCTGGATGTAACTGATAAACATGACATGATTAAGTGAGATGGCGCAGTTCAGGCTTATCTCAACACCTATCCAAAATGCTTTGTATTATCTGGCTACACCTGAGGAAAAACATGAATGTTTGCCCACCCAGATGTCCTGCATACAATTTGAACACAACCAAGCTGTAACCGCTCTCAATTACGCTGAGCTTGCTTGAGGTTGTTTTGGAACAAGGTTGGTTGTGGTTGCAGCAGCACTGTAGCGGCAAGGCTGTTGATGTGGATCTAAGATAATTGGTGAGCAATATTCCCTATTAACCCAGGCTGAAGATTCTGAGCGCTTCGGTTTGACCCTGTTCTCTGTGTCAGCCGCGAAAGGCTTCTGAGATAAGTAAATGGATAAATCTACTCGACTGGCTTGTAGTTGACTTTTTAGAGAGTCAGGGGGGTTGATGCCTTTTGTGCTTTGGGATCCATTTTCCAGGGCTAATCTTCTGAATGTGACCCCCTCCCCTTCCCTCCCTGTCCTCTGATGGCTGGCTGGGGGGCTGTGGACCTGGTGCAGTGCATCACAAATGAGGCTGGGGACTGGGAGGAACGCGGCCACATGGCTCTACAGTGCGACCATTTTATTTGCATATGCGCCAAAATATTTTGCTGTGCAACCTGGAATTTTAATTTAGGAGCACTAGTGCGCCTAGAAAAATGTAGGATTCTAGCTTTTAATATCTGAAATATGATTTATTGTGCTCCTTAATGTCTTTGTTCTCCAACATTTTTCAACTTAAATAAAGCTCCGGCTCTGGATGCCTGGGTGCTAGGCGGGCGGGTGCGCTCTCTCCCTTACTCTGCTCTTGAAATGTTCATTCATTAGTAATAGAGACTTTGTGGAGCAAGCAGCACCACTACAGGTCCATATCTCTTGGCTGCTTGTGGATGGATGGGAAGAGTGGGAAGAAGAGAAGGAGGGGGGAAGAGAGACAGAGAAAGAGGGAGGAAAAGCTCCTCTACCTTGCCTGGATGGAAAAATCCCCTGGAGCCCTGTGGATCACAAGACATTAATCTTGGTGTTTAATGAGCTACCGACTGCAGCTTTAATTACCAGAGCATAGACACCTGTGACTAGAGGGACTGACCACCACCAAAACCATGCCCTCTTACATTCACCTCTTAGCACAAACAAACACTACTGGAATGGGCCCACAAACACCTGTGTGTGTGTGTGTTTGCAGTTAGTGCATTCATCTTAAGATAGCTAAGTGGGACAAACATATCACAGGCATAGAAAGTACATTTTTTCAGTAGAGTCTAAGCTAGAAGGGGGTGTTTGATGTTTCAGAGTTTCAGATGTTTTTGGAAGATGGGCAGGGACTCTGCTGTCTTAGCTTCAAGGGGAAGCTGGTTACACCATATGGGTGTCAGGACAGAGAAGAGCGGGAGCTACCCTCCCATAGGGGTGTCAGGACAGAGAAGAGCTTGGACTGGGCTGAGCGGGAGCTGCCCTCCCATAGGGGTGTCAGGACAGAGAAGAGCTTGGGCTGGGCTGAGCCGGAGCTGCCCTCCTGTAGAGGTGGGAGGCCCAAGAGACCTGAGGTGGCAGATGGCGTGCTCAGGTGGGGGTGTAGGGTTAGCCTGAAGGTAGGGAGGGGCAGTTCCTCTTGCTGTTCTGTAGGTAAGCACCATGGTCTTGTAGTGGATGTGAGCTTTGACTGGAAGCCAGTGGAGTGTGCAGAGGAGTGGGGCATCATGAGAGAACATGGGAAGGTTGAAAACCAGGCAGGCTTCAGCGTTCTGGATAAGTTGCAGGGGTTTGATGGCACAATCGGGGGGCCCAGCCAACAGCGAGTTGCAGTAGTCCAGACGGGAGAAGACAAGGGCCTGGATTAGGATCTTGCCTCTTCCTGGTTGAGGTAGGGTCGTACTCTACGGATGTTGTAGAGCATGAACCTGCAGGAGCGGGTCACTGCTTTGATGTTTGGAGAGAATGATAGGGTGTTGTCCAGGGTCACTCTAAGGTTCTTTGCACTCTGGGAGGGCGACACTCTGGAGTTGTTAACCGTGATGGAGAGGTCTTTGAGCGGGCAGTCCTTCCCTGGGAGAAAGAGCAGTTCCGTTGAGGTTAAGCTTGAGGTGGTGGGTCGACATCCAAGTTGAGATATCTGCCAGGCACGCAGAGATGCGTGTCGCCACCTGTGTGTCAGAAGGGGGGAAGGAGAAAAGTAGTTGAGTGTCATCCGCATAGCAATGATAGGAGAGACCATGTGAGGATATGACGGAGCTGAGTGACTTGATGTATAGAGAGAAGAGGAGAGGACACCTGGTAGGAGTGGCCTGCCAGGTAGGATGCAATCCAAGAGTGTGCAGAGCCTGAGACACCCAGACCTGAGAGGGTGGAGAGGAGAATCTGATGGTTCACAGCGTCAAAGGCAGCGGATAGATCTAGGAGGATGAGAACAGAGGAGAGAAAGAGTCAGCTTTGGCAATGTGGAGAGCCTCCATGACATAGAGAAGAGCAGTTTCAGTTAAGTGACCCGTCTTGAAGCCTGACTGGTTGTCGTCAAGAAGATCATCTGAGAGAGCTAATGAGAGAGTTGATCAGAGACAGCACACAAAACAAGTGTTTTGGAAAGAGAAGAAAAAAGGGATACAGGTCTATAGTTTTTGACATCAGATGAGTTGAGTGTTGATTTCTTGAGGAGGGGAGCAACTTGGGTCAGAGGGGACACAGCCAGTGGTCAAGGATGAGGTGATGAGGAATGGGAGAAGGTCTCCAGAGAGGTTTGGAGAAGGGAGGAGGGGCTGGGGTCGAGCGGGTAGGTTGTCAGGGCGGCCAGACCTCACTAGTCACATGATGTCATCTGGAGAGCGAGGAGAGAATGAGGGCAAGGCATAGGGTAGTTCTAATTAACTAGGCAAGTCAGTTAATAAATTCTTATTTACAATGATACAGCCTGGATTCGAACCAGGGTATCTGTTGTGACGCCTCTAGGAGGAAGGAGCAGGTGGAAAATAGTTTCCTTGGGTTAGAGACAGAAGCTTGACATGTAGAGTGGTAGAAAGGGGCTTTAGCAGCGGACACAGATGAAGAGAATATAAAGAGGGGTCAGTGAAAGGATGATAGGTCCTCCGGAATGTTTGTTTTCCTACATTTTTGCTCAGCTGCCCGTATCCCTGTTCAGTATATTTGTATCTTGTGTCACCAGGCTCTTGGCGAGATCTCATACACTGGTGTCAGGGGAGGTGTGTGCTGGTTATCGGTAGGGCTGTGACACTACCAGTAACTCTTTGGTCCTTTAAACATCTGCTGTATGTAAATATTGTGTGCTATAGCTTGGAAAATAAATACTTGCGACTCTGGATGACAACATAATGATGTTTGTTTCCAACATTAAGGCTGTTTTCCTAAAGAAGTTAAAGCCGCTTTGTGTTTTGTTTCCTTGCAACGATACTAACGAGTATGATGATACTGGTATCGTTCTGGCCCTAGTGGTCAGTGCAGTGTGAGTGGAGTGTGTGATTTGGGAGCTTCTTCTGAGAAGTCTCTGCTGTGTAGTGTGGTCCTGTCTATGCCTGTGAAAGATTACTGCCTGCTAGGTCAGCTCATCTGGGCCCCCTCCGCCAAACGGGAGAGGGAGGGAGACATAAACCTGAACCTGAGCCAGGCTACTGTGTGTCTTTCTCTGTCTCTCTCTCTCTTTCTCTCTCTGGTCTCTCTCTCCCTCTCTTTCTCTCTCTTTGGAGAGAAATTTCACACATTGAAAGCAATGTTGTTTTGTTTGGGTGAAAATGCTTATTTTAATTTGACAGTCTGTTTTTCAAATGGGAAGATAAGTGGAAGAGGCACTTTCCACATTGAGTGGAATGTTATAAGGGATGGTTATAAGGGATGGTTATAAGGGATGGTTATAAGGGATGCTATAAGGGATGGTTATAAGGGATGGTTATAAGGGATGTTATAAGGGATGTTATAAGGGATGGTTATAAGGGATGATTATAAGGGATGGTTATAAGGGATCTTGTTGTTATTAAGACCCTTATTTTCAGAATGGATATAAGGGATGGTTATAAGGGATGATTATAAGGGATGTTATAAGGGATGGTTATAAGGGATGATTATAAGGGATGTTATAAGGGGTGGTTATAAGGGATGGTTATAAGGGATGTTATAAGGGATGGTTATAAGGGATGTTATAAGGGATGGTTATAAGGGATGTTATAAGGGATGGTTATAAGAGATGTTATAAGGGATGGTTATAAGGGATGTTATAAGGGATGGTTATAAGGGATGGTTATAAGGGATGTTATAAGGGATGGTTATAAGGGATGTTATAAGGGATGGTTATAAGGGATGTTATAAGGGATGGTTATAAGGGATGTTATAAGGGATGGTTATAAGGGATGTTATAAGGGATGGTTATAAGGGATGTTATAAGGGATGGTTATAAGGGATTTTATAAGGGATGGTTATAAGGGATGTTATAAGGGATGGTTATAAGGGATGTTATAAGGGATGGTTATAAGGGATGGTTATAAGGGATGTTATAAGGGATGGTTATAAGGGATGGCCATTCAACATGTAAGTTACTTGTTGCAGAGAAAAAGGAGACAGGCCATCTTTTGTCCCTCTTTTGTCAGGGAAGAATGCTTTCTAATCTGTTGCTGTAAGGACTGTGGGAACTGTGTGTAAAAGTACCACTCTCCTTCCACATCAGTCAGTGGAAACGGGTTGCCCCCTCCCTGGCTCTTATTGTGTCGGCTACTTGCCTGCCTGCCGGGTATAGTCTTGAGACAATTCAAACGTTTCCTCTCTGTAATAGCTTACTAGCTGCAGCTCTCTCTCTATTTCTGCCCTACGCCACTGCTACACCCCTCAGTCACTCCTTCTCCTTTTCCCCCTCCCGCTGAAGATGGACTGGCTGTCATTCACTCTCCTCTCATGGCCACACCCACTTCCCAGGTTGTTGTTAAAGTTAAAGTTTTAGTGTTGTTTCTATGTGTTTTTGTTGGTTACATTTTTTGACTTATATTAATAGTAGGTTTGATCTGTGCACCTCTTTGTTTGTGTGTGTGTGTCTCTGACTGTCCCCAGAAAGAGTATTGCTCCTGTTCTCTTGGCTGTGGTGGACTATGAGAGACATAAGGTCGTTAGGAACGCTTGATGCAAACCAGACACCTGTTTGCTCCTCTTCAGCGCTAGAGGAAAAGAGAGAGAGAGGGGCAGATGTGATCCTGACAGAGTAAAGCAGATGTGATATCTGTTTATGTAAATTAAGGTTTAGACGTTTCCCGTCATTTACGCAGGGGCTGTTTTCTCTTCTGTAAAAAAACTGGATCGAGAAAAGGAATGCAAATTGGCCACAGAAGAAATGGCAACTTAGCTTTCGGTTCTTCATCAGCCTCTTGCTGTTTTATTGATAGATATTTCCCCCTCTCTTTACCTACTCCTACACACTCTAACCCCATATTTGTTATTAGTAACAGCGAGTGGGGATCTGTCTATATTCAGTCAGGCCAGCATGGCTGTGGGATGATGCAATGGGATGATTTCCATGTTTTCTTCTATAATCTGCTGGTGTTGTTGTCAAGAACCAGCTGGCCAGGTTGGCTGGCTGCTTAATTGTTGTCATGACATTGTGACCTTTGGACTGCCATGTCAGAGGAGGGTCAGTCGGCCGAGGCCTCAATGTTAAATCCTTCTTAACAAACAGACATAAAGAAAGGGTTCCTGTCAGCCTACTGCACAGAATACCAGGGCAGAGTTCAGCATGGAACAACGTTGTGGAACCTACATATAAGAATATATCTCTCTGACATGTAGAATCAGGAATCACGTCCGCTTTATTCTTGCAACGTTTGTCTTGTGAACGTAGCCCTGTCAGCACAGCCCTGGCTGTGTACAACGTTGGCTTATTTCACAGCCATCTCCTCATTTCAGCTTGAAATAGTATATGGAGGGATGCCTGAGTTCCTCCTCCTACAGTTTCTGTTGTTTCCTCTACAGTGTTTCAACGATAAGACATGTCAGTGTCTAAACACACACTTTTTTTTCTGGAAACCCACTCTTCTCAGCACACAGCTTAGGTTTTTTCTGGAAACCCACTCTTCTCAGCGCACAGCTTAGGTTTTTTCTGGAAACCCACTCTTCTCAGCTTAGGTTTTTCTGGCAAACCCCACTCTTCTCAGCGCACAGCTTAGGTTTTTTGGAAACTGCGCAAACCCACTCTTCTCAGCGCACAGCTTAGGTTTTTTCTGGAAACCCACTCTTCTCAGCGCACAGCTTAGGTTTTTTCTGGAAACCCACTCTTCTCAGCGCACAGCTTAGGTTTTTTTTGGCTGAATCTGAGATAGGTTTAGAAGCTGGCTCACAGTGTCCAGAGGGGCTAAGGAAAGGCATCTGAAAGAGGGGTAAAGGGGAGGTGAGGAATGGGGGAAGTTTTGTAGTAGATGGGAGGAGGGAGACTAGTGATATGAAGAACAAGGTCAAGCTCTCTCCAGGGTGGACGGACAGCTTTTTTCTTTTAGCATTGGGTAACCAAGTTAAAATGGCAGGCCTTTTTAGGTTTTTCTGGCGGCTGTTTACAAGTGCACCTGTGAAATGTAGCCGGCCCTCTACTTAAAGCCCTGAAAAATATATGAGCCCAGATCCTCTTAAACAAGCTGTTCAGCACTCACTGCTCTGCTTTGCCAAGGGCAAAAGGGTTTATTTTACTGTTGCTATGGGGGGGAGGGGGAATCACAGTTTAGGGGCAGAGAGATGCAATCATCGATGTATATTTATGTCTGTGTAGACTTTCTCCTCACCTAACTAAACTAATCTGTCTCCACAATGTAGGCATAACACATTTTCATTTACCTGAAGTTTATAGCTGCACAGTTGGTAGCTAGCTCAGAACTGAGTCTCGTCACAATAAGGAACAACATCTTGTCAAATAACATACAGGGGATCATGTCTCGTGGTCATGTGTGGTGTTTATTTCTCTGTGCTGCACGGTGCTGCACACAGGGACAGAGGTTTGCTGGAGACATGTTTGAAAGGAGCTTAAGTGCTCTAAGATGTCTAAGATGTCTCACAGTGGCTGTTAGTGAGATTAGCAGAGCATCCAGGCCACAGCCGCTCATGATCCAGAAACAAACCCCACTATCAAAGTCGGGTAGTAAAGACACCGCTAGCCTGCTCTGTTTGTGTGATGTTGCCAAATCCTATGGTCACTGTCAAGACAACACAAACATGTCCGGGACCAGGATAGGGAAACTGTGCTATCTTGTGTGGTATTCTATGCAGCATCAAGCAGGTGCCATTGTTCTCTAAGTCATCACGTGTCAATGACCATAGGAGTTGAACAGACAGAGGAAACCAATCAGAGACTAGGCTAAGACAGTGCACCTGGAGCTTCTATCTACCTATCTACCTATCTATAGACACACCTACTCATTCCAGGGTTTTTCTTTATTTGTACTATTTTCTACATTGTAGAGTAATAGTGAAGACATCAAAACTATGAAATGACACATGGAATCATGTAGTAACCAAAAAGTGTTAAACAAATCAAAATATATTTTATATTTGAGATTCTTCAAAGTAGCCACCCTTTGCCTTGATGAAATCTTTGCACACGCTTGACATTCTCTCAACCAGCTTCATGAGGTAGTCACCTGGAATGCATTTCAATTAACAGGTGTGCCTTGTTAAAAGTTAATTTGTAGAATTTCTTTCCTTCTTAATGCATTTGAGCCAATCAATTGTGTTGTGACAAGGTAGGGTTGGTATACAGAAGATATCCCTATTTGGTAAAATACCAAGTTCATATTATGGGAAGAACAGCTCAAATAAGCAATGAGAAATGACAGTCCATCATTACTTTAAGACATGAAGGTCAGCCAATCTGGAACATTTCAAGGACTTTGAAAGTTTCTTCAAGTGCAGTGGCAAAAACCATCAAGCGCTATGATGAAACTGGCTCTCATGAGGACCGCCACAGGAAAGGAAGACCCAGAGTTACCTCTGCTGCAGAGGAAAAGTTAATTAGAGTTAACTGCACCTCAGATTGCAGCCCAAATATATGATTCACAGAGTTCAAGTAACTGACTCATCTCTACATTAACTGTTCAGAAGAGACTGCGTGAATCAGGCGTTCATGATCGAATTGCTGCGAAGAAACCACTACAAAAGGACACCAATAAGAAGAAGAGACTTGCTTGGGCCAAGAAACACAAGCAACAGACATTACACTTATGGAAATCTGTCCTTTGGTCTGATGAGTCCAAATCTCCAGGCTGTGTAAGGGCTATTTAACCAAGAAGCATAGTGATGGAGTGCTGCATCAGATGACCTTGCCTCCACAATCACCCGACCTCAACCCAATTGAGATGGTTTGGGAGGAGTTAGACCGCAGAGTGAAGAAAAAGGAGCCAACAAGTGCTCAGCATATGCATTCCTCGTGAAGCTGGTTGAGAGAATGCCAAGAGTGTGCAAAGCTGACATCAAGGCAAAGAGTGGCTACTTTGAAGAATCTCAAATATAACATAGATTTTTGATTTGTTTAATGCTTTTTTGGTTATTACATGATTCCATATGTGTTATTTCATAGTTTTGATGTTTTCACTATTATTCAACATTGTAGAAAATAGTAAAAATAAAGAAAAACCCTTGAATGAGTAGCTGTGTCCAAACTTTTGACTGGTACTGTATCTAGCCAGCCTGCAGCAGCGCTTTCACTTGACCCGTCTAACTGGGTACAGACACACTTCAGGCATGAATGGAAACTTGTGGTGAAATGTAGCTGCTCTGTCGGTTTTCTGTGTGCTGCAGAGAATGACTTGCTTTGTGTAAAAAAAAGAAAAGGTTTTGTCATGAAGAAAAACAAAAAATCACACCGAATACAAACATACACATACAGTTGAAGTCGGAAGTTTGCACACACCTTAGCCAAATACATTTAAACTCAGATTTTCACAATTCCTGACATTTAATCCAAGTAAAAAGTCTTAGGTCAGTTAGGATCACCATTTTATTTTAAGAATGTGAAATGTCAGAATAATAGTAGAGATAATAATTTATTTCAGCTTTTATTTCTTTCATCACATTCCCAGTGGGTCAGAAGTTTACGTACACTCAATTAGTATTTGGTAGCATTGCCTTTAAATTGTTTAACTTGGGTCAAACATTTCGGGTAGCCTTCCACAAGCTTCCCACAATAAATTGGGTGAATTTTGGCCCATTCCTCCTGACAGAGCTGGTGTAACTGAGTCAGGTTTGTAGGCCTCCTTGCTCGCACACCCCTTTTCAGTTCTGCCCACAAATTTTCTATAGTATAGAGGTAAGGGCTTTGTGATGGCCACTCCAATATATTGACTTTGTTGTCCTTAAGCCATTTTGCCACAACTTTGGAAGTATGCTTGAGGTCATTGTCCATTAAGAAGACCCATTTGAACTAAGCTTTAAGTGTCTTGAGATGTTGCTTCAATATATCCACATAATTTTCCTACCTCATGATGCCATCTGTTTTGTGAAGTTCCCCAGTCCCTCCTTCAGCAAAGCAACCCCACAACACGATGCTGCCACCCCCGCTCTTCACTGTTGGGATGGTGTTCTTCGGCTTGCAAGCCTCCCCCTTTTTCCTTCAAACATAACGATGGTCATTATGGCCAAACAGTTCTGTTTTTGTTTCATCAGACCAAAAAGTACGATCTTTGTCCCTATGTTCAGTTGCAAATCGTAGTCTGGCTTTTTTATGGTGGTTTTGGAGCAGTGGCATCTTCCTTGCTGAGCGGCCTTTCAGGTTATGTCGATATAGGACTCGTCTTACTGTGGATATAGATACTTTTGTACCTGTTTCCTCCAGCATCTTCACAAGGTCCTTTGCTGTTGTTCTGAGATTGATTTGCACTTTTTGAACCAAAGTACGTTCATCTCTAGGAGACAGAACACGTCTCCTTCCTGAACGGTATGATGGCTGCGTGGTCCCATGGTGTTTATACTTGTATACTATTGTTTGTACAGTTGAAAGTGGTACCTTGGCATTTGGAAATTTGCTCCCAAGGATGAACCAGACTTGTAGAGGTCTACAACTTTTTTCCTAGGTCTTGGCTGATTTCTTTTGATTTTCACATGATGTCAAGCAAAGATGCACAGAGTTTGAAGGTTGGCCCTGAAATACATCCACAGGTACACCTCCAATTGACTCAAATGATGTCATTCAGCCGATCAGAAGCTCATTTTCTGGCATTTTCCAAGCTGTTTAAAGGCACAGTCAACTTAATGTATATAAACTTCTGACCCACTGGAATTGTGATACAGTGAATTGTATTTGAAATAATCTGTCTGTAAACAATTGTTGGAAAAATTAATTGTGTCATGCAGGGTAGCCTAGTGGTTAGAGTGTTGGACTAGTAACCAGAAGGTTGCAAGTTCAAACCCCTGAGCTGACAAGGTACAAATCTGTCATTCTGCCCCTGAACAGGCAGTTAACCCACTGTTCCTAGGCTGTCATTGAAAATAAGAATTTGTTCTTAACTGACTTGCCTAGTTAAATAAAAATAAAAGATGTCCTAACCGACTTGCCAAAACTGTAGTTTTTAACAGGAAATTTGTGGAGAGGTTCAAAAGTGAGTTTGTAAACTTCTGACTTCAACTGTACGTGCAAAAACAGCATTATTGTTTGCCACATGGGCTGAAACTGCACCATTTTGTTTCTCTCCGTAGCTCACACACTTTCAATATTTAAAATGAAATCATTCGATTTTTCCATTGGGTTGATGATGGGGCTTGATAATTGATTGTTTTTTCAAGATGAGTGATGAGAAGAGAATCGTCGAATCCCCCGGGTATCTCACTCCACCCCCATATGCCATGTGTTGAAATATGCAGACAGGTGGATTCAAAGTACATTTACATTGTAATACTTCTGACAGCCATCTTTCTAGCTCTGCCCACAACTTCCGGACTTGATAGCATTCCCAGAATACATGGATTATTGAGTCTTTTTTGTTTTACACTAAAGACATGACTCTGCCGTTGTGCTGTTGAATTTGTGCATTTTGTCTCATGTTTCATACTTTAGCTTGTACTGGATTAAGTGTACATTTTCGTTAATTGTAATTTCGTTAGTTATGCCCCAACTATCCCTACATCTTGTGTCTCTAACCCTGTCTCTCTCTCTCTCTCTCTGTTTATCTAACTGAGGATATACAGACTTGCATTGTGTTTTCTTTGCGTGAAAATACTTTCCCGGTTATAGTTTGTCTTTTCTCCCTGCATGCTTACGGTCAATATATGATTTTCAGATGTCAGTAAAATATATGACTGACTATTTTGTTTCAAATCTATATTATGAGATGCCAGGTACAATATGCTGCCCACTTGAAATAGTAGGCTTGTGATTTAGTATTATATAATATAATTATAATAATATAATATATAATAATTATATAATAATTGTATTTTCAGTGCAGTGTACATAGTGTAACTGCAAGACATAGCTCACATCAACTTCCCTCCCTTTGCCTGTCTGGTCTTTTGATCCCCTTCACCTCTGCTAGGCATCTACTTTACACTTCTGTCTGCTGTTTTGGCACAGTCAGGATTCAGGAACTGTCTCGTGTTGTTAGTGTAACATTAGCATTTCTTGGAAACCACTAAGTCTTGCCCGACTGAGTAAAACTGAGAAGATGGAGAGAAACGTGTGTGTGCATTAGGCCAATAAGTTAATTAATCATACATTAAAGCCAATACAGGCGGGTTAAATTATTCAAATTCTTGGTAGTTTGTTCAACAGAAAAGTGAAACAGAGGAAATTGTAGCCAGTGTAGCTACATAAATTGTTTTATGCAGCTGAGCTGATTCGCAAATTTGTTTAAAAAAAAAGACTAACCCTGTCTTTCTCCGTCTGTCTATCTAGCTGAGGAGGACGGTGTGTGGGAGAGCGGCCTGTCCTATGAGTGCAGGACGCTCCTGTTCAAAGCCATCCACAACCTGCTGGAGCGCTGTCTCATGAACCGCAGCTTCGTACGCATCGGCAAGTGGTTCGTCAAGCCCTACGAGAAGGATGAGAAGCCCATTAATAAGAGGTAAGATGCTCCTACTCACTCCTCCAGTTCTCTCCTTCCTTCCCCTCTCCCAGTGTCAACAGTCCTCCAGTTCTCTCCTTCTTCCTTCCCCTCTCCCAGTGTTGACAGTCCTCCAGTTCTCTCCTTCTTCCTTCCCCTCTCCCAGTGTCGACAGTCCTCCAGTTCTCTCCTTCTTCCTTCCCCTCTCCCAGTGTCGACAGTCCTCCAGTTCTCTCCTTCTTCCTTCCCCTCTCCCAGTGTCGACAGTCCTCCAGTTCTATCCTTCTTCCTTCCCCTCTCCCAGTGTCGACAGTCCTCCAGTTCTCTCCTTCTTCCTTCCCCTCTCCCAGTGTCGACAGTCCTCCAGTTCTCTCCTTCTTCCTTCCCCTCTCCCAGTGTCGACAGTCCTCCAGTTCTCTCCTTCTTCCTTCCCCTCTCCCAGTGTCGACAGTCCTCCAGTTCTCTCCTTCTTCCTTCCCCTCTCCCAGTGTCGACAGTCCTCCAGTTCTCTCCTTCTTCCTTCCCCTCTCCCAGTGTCGACAGTCCTCCAGTTCTCTCCTTCTTCCTTCCCCTCTCCCAGTGTCAACAGTCCTCCAGTTCTCTCCTTCTTCCTTCCCCTCTCCCAGTGTCGACAGTCCTCCAGTTCTATCCTTCTTCCTTCCCCTCTCCCAGTGTCGACAGTCCTCCAGTTCTATCCTTCTTCCTTCCCCTCTCCCAGTGTCAACAGTCCTCCAGTTCTCTCCTTCTTCCTTCCCCTCTCCCAGTGTCGACAGTCCTCCAGTTCTCTCCTTCTTCCTTCCCCTCTCCCAGTGTCGACAGTCCTCCAGTTCTCTCCTTCTTCCTTCCCCTCTCCCACTGGTGTTGTAGTAGCTCACTGAAGGATAGAATAAAGATCGATTGAATACATCTATTAATAGTTCAAGAACGTCTGATTTGTGCTTCATTTACACTTGGGTGCTGTGCTCTTTTAATCAATCAGATAAGTACCCCTCTCTTATTACTCCCTTTCCAGGTAGATTTAGTCCTGAGCCCAATGCCCACTCTGTCCCCATAGAGAAGTGTGTTTTCTGCGTTGGTTAAATAAAGTTGTGAAGGTTTTGAATTGGAGAGCAGGGCTACAGACCCGTTCTTTCTACCCTGTTGGCTGTACTTCCTGGAAGTGTGTTGCCGAGCCGCAGCAGTGACTGAGCCGTCCCCTCTATCTGGTGGGGAGGATTTGTCTCTGTCAGTGTCTGGCCTCTGATAAGCGAAGGAGGCACACAGCTGCTGAGGAGTAAACAACCAAGGTGGTGACACTTGGTGCTCCTTGCTACCCTAGGCAAAATATCTTGTAGGATTAGTGATTTTTTCAATAGAATCCTATAGGATTCTCACAATCCTATAGGATTTTGTAACACCTCTATCAGAATCCTATTGGACTACTTTTTTCCTATTGGAAATAAAAAGTGATCCTATAGGATTCTTGTAGTCCTATAGGATATTGTGTCACCTGTATCACCTATTGGAATCCTATTAGACTACTTGGATAAATAATGCCACTTGAATAATGTTTACATATCTTACATTACTCATATCCCATGTATATACTATATTTTATACCATCTATTGCACCTTGCCTATGCCGCTCGGCCATCGCTCATCCATATAGTTACATGTGAATATTCTCATTCACCCCTTTAGATTTGTGTGTATTAGGTAGTTGTTGTGTAATTGTTAGATTACTTGTTATATTACTGCACTGTCAGAACTAGAAGCACAAGCATTTAGCTACAATCGCATTAACATCTGCTAACCATGTGTATGTGACAAAAAAAAATTGATTTAATTTGACTACTTTTTTCCTATTAGGAATTTAAAGTAATCCTATTGGACCCTTAAGACTGACTGATGAGGTTACCGCTAGCACAGGCTTGCAGTGTTAATTAACTACTAAGTTCAGTTCGCTGCCTGTGGTTGTGAATAGAATCTCTTTAGAACATTATTATTCTAATTGTTTTATCCTTCACTGTGCGTGAATGCAATAACTGTGAGTACAGTATTTGTTTCCTTGTGTTTCCTGATGAAGTTGTCAATGTTGTAGTCATATTTTTGTCATTGTGCAGGATTTTATGCACTCGTTTTTAATTTTTTAATTTTTTTTAAATTTTTTACAATATATCTATTGGATGCACTCTAGCTAAGAAACTACTGTTAGCCACATTTTGCCTGTCAGCTGACTAGCTAATTTGTAGCCATTTGTATCTCATTTTTTAGTCACTGTATTGTTATAGAAGATGAGAAACGTTTATCTTGTTTGTTTTTGCTAAATATACTGTATGTGCCTTATTGTAGGCAAGTCAAAACATTTTCTTTTCTTTTTTGGTTGATCATCAAAATAAATCAATCACATCATGTTTTTGGACTCATTCAGCAGGTCTTACCCAATTAAGTAGAATACAAATGGAAATGAATGTGGAAAATTCAATTTATATATCTAAAACATAAGTAGAAAATTATGCTGTTTACTGCTTCCCGTTGACAATACATTTTGATAAACACCCCAATGTCAAAACACAGTTTTGAAGTTTCCAAATCAATAAACAGTTTGTGATATATTGAAAACATAAACATAAAATGTACTACCTACACATACATGTGCTAAACTAGTAATCATATTACTTGTATTTGTTTTAAACAAGCACCTTATGAACTGCATATGCACCATTTACCTCTATATCTACCATAAACCCTGTTGTTTTGACAAATAGCAATTAATCACTCATATTGGGCTCCAGAGTGGCGCAGCGGTCTAAGGCACTGCATATCACTGCTAGAGGCGTCACTACAGACCCTGGTTAAATTCCAGGCTGTATTACAACTGGCCGTGATTGGGAGTCCCATAGGGCGGTGCACAATTGGCCCAGCATCGTCTGGGTTAGGGTTTGACCAGGGGTAGGCCGTCATTGTAAATAAGAATTTGTTCTTAACTGGACTAGTCTAGTTAAATAAATAATTCAATATATAAATATTGGTAAGGGGGGGGAAGTCAGGTTGTAGGCACAGCTGAAACTAACACAACTCAAAACCACATGGAAACTGGAAATATCTGCTGAAGACAACAAGCTACATTTTGGAATGATTCATTTTGATTTGGGGGTCGCCGAAATAGAAACCCTTTTTTGTCAATCACTCATATTGATATCACGTTGAAATCTATAGAATGAGAGGGGGAGCCGGGTTACAAGTCCTGTTCAAACTGACCTTACTGAAAAAAAACACAGAATGTTGGAATAATATATACAGTACCAGTCAAAAGTTTGCAAACAAGGGTTTTTCTTTATTTTTTACTATTTTCAACATTGTAGAATAATAGTGAAGACATCAACACAATGAAATAACATATGGAATCATGTAGTTATCAAAAAAGTGTTAAACAAATGTAAATATTTAATATTTGAGATTCTTCAAAGTAGCCACCTGTTGCCTTGATGACAGCTTTGCACACTCTTGGCGTTCTCTCAACCAGCTTCCCCTGGAATGATTTTCCAACACTCTTGAAGGAGTTCACACAACACATATGCTCCGCACTTGTTGGCTGCTTTTTCCTTCACTCTGCGGTCCATCTCATTGCAAACCATCTCAATTGGGTTGAAGTCGGGTGATTGTGGAAGCCAGGTCATCTGATGCAGCACTCCATCACTCTGCTTCTTGGTCAAATAGCCCTTACACAGCCTGGAGGTGTGGTGGGTCATTGTCCTGTTGAAAAACAAATGATAGTCCCACTAAGCGCAAATCAAAACAAAATTTCTAATTTGGACTCATCAGACCAAAGGATAGATTTCCACCAGTCTAAAGTTCATTGCTCGTGTTTCTTGGCCCCAGCAAGTCTCTTCTTCTTATTGGTGTGTCCTTTAGTAGTGGTATCTTTGCAGGAATTTGACCATGAAAGCCTAATTCACGCAGTCTCCTCTGGACAGTTGATGTTGAGATGTGTCTGTTACTTGAACTCTGTGAAGCATTTATTTGGGCTGCAGTCTGAGATTCAGTTAACTCTAATGAACTTATCCTCTGCAGCAGAGGTAACTCTGGGTCTTCCTTTCCTGTGGCGGTCCTCATGAGAGCCAGTTTCATCATAGCGCTTGATGGTTATTGCCACTGCACTTGAAGAAACTTTCAAAGTCCTTAAAATGTTCCAGATTGACCGACCTTTGTATCTCAAAGTAATGATGGACTGTTGTTTCTCTTTGCTTATTTGAGCTGTTCTTCCCATAATATGGACTTGGTCTTTTACCAAATAGGGATATCTTCTGTATACCAACCCTACCCTGTCACAACACAACTGATTGGCTCAAACGCATTAAGAAGGAAAGAAGGAAAGAAATTCCACAAATTAACTTTTAACAAGGCACACCTGTTAATTGAAATGCATTCAATTCAATAACCTCATGAAGCTGGTTGAGAGAATGTCAAGCGTGTGCAAAGATTTCATCAAGGCAAAGGGTGGCTACTTTGAAGAATCTCAAATATTGAATATATTGTCATTTGTTTTAACATTTGTTTTGGTTACTATATGATTCCATGTGTTATTTCATAGTTTTGATGTCTTCACTATTATTCTACAGTGTAGAAAATAGTAAAATGAAGAAAAATCCTTGAATAAGTAGGTGTCCAAACTTTTGACTGGTACTCTATATCACTGGTTAGAGGACAACTTGTAGAATAATCTTGGATTGTTGCATTTTGTTTCAAGTGGGTTGCCGACGCAGAAAGTTAAACACAACACTACTTTGTTAATCACTCATGTCGGTCTCAATTTGAAATCAATAGAGCGGTGGCCAATGTTTGTGTAGCTCTGTTTTAACTAACACTATTCAAAGGCCACAGTGAAATTGAAAATAATTCATGCATCACTGGTTAGAAGAGAATTTGCTGAAGACAGTCATCTGAATTCTACAATGTTGGATGGAAGTTTTGTGAGGCTGTTGAAACAGGGAGGAAAACAAATCAGTTGCTTTGTTGTTTAATTTCAACAAATCAAGACCAGCTATAGGATATCAACAGGGACAAGTGTTGGCTGTTATTTGAGCGACTTTTATACAGAAAGGACCCCGAATTTTCCCTGCCATTTGAGTTTGAAAGTGATAGAATTCTGAAGTCCTAAAACCGCTGATGCGTATGACAAATCCATTAATATTGATCGGTTTAAAGCATTCGATTGTGTCTACAGACCCCAAACCAATCCAGATATAGCATGCATCGGTCAGAAAATGGACTAAAAATACCTGATTGTTTATGACAACTGATGCTTCCTCTCCGTCTGTCCCGAACTGCATGTAACTGTGTTGACAGTCAATGATCTGCAAGTCATTTTGCATGCGGAGCCAACCCCGGGCAATATCAGTAGCCTAGTGAAACTGTGCACTGTACCCAGCATCGATATTCAGGTAGGCGGCCTGAATATCGCTTATGTATTTCTGAGTCGAAGCGTGTGCAGATTAAATAACAACCTAATGAGAGAAATGGCAGTCAGTGTGTTGTGGTGAGCAGCCCAGAGCAGGGATTGAAAGGCAAATGAGGAATGATTGATAAGAGACCCTAACTAACTAGCTAGGGGAGACAGAAGCTCTGTTCCGGCTCAACGTGGTGTCACAGTGGAGTCATCCCATGGCATTGTGTGTTTTTGTTTTTGTACTAGCTAAATGTCTCACATGTTGTTGCCAGAAACCCCAGGACAGCAGTCAGGTGGCTAGCTGGCTGGTTGGGGGGCCTACTGGCTAGCTGGCTGGTTAGGGCCACAGGATGGTGGTGGTTGGTTCTATGGTTAGTTGTTTCACACCCATTCAGTGCTACTGTGGTAACATCCATAGTTTATTATCTGAAGGTTGGTTCTATGGTTAGTTGTTTCACACCCATTCAGTGCTACTGTGGTAACATCCATAGTTTATTATCTGATGGTTGGTTCTATGGTTAGTTGTTTCACACCCATTCAGTGCTACTGTGGTAACATCCATAGTTTATTATCTGATGGTTGGTTCTATGGTTAGTTGTTTCACACCCATTCAGTGCTACTGTGGTAACATCCATAGTTTATTATCTGGTGGTTGTTTTGATTTTCATTTGATGGCTGTTGATGATCACATCAGAGGTTCCATCCCAGACAGTATTTTTAAAGCCCCTGAAAAATCCCCTTTCTTACCAAAAAGCACAACGTTTTAACTGCTTGTATGGGAACACAATGGCTTAATTTCATATAACTAATAATCATACTAATACCCTTAGTCTAGTGTGGTGGCCACACGGCAGCCCTGCTCTCTCTCTCTCTATTTCTGCAGGCTGAGAAGACCCAGGCCCCAGTCGAGGAAAAGGAACAATGAGGTTTCCTCAGTCAGCCCTGGAATTCACAGCCAGCCAAGCCAAGCCCTCTCTCTCTCCAGTCTCCACTCCCTGTGCTACACAGAGACGGGGACAGGGTATAAATAGATCTACAGCTACCAAGAAAGAAACCAGCCATGTTCTCCTTAGGATGTTGTTGTTGTTCTTCACTCAGGACTTTGTTCCTCTTCCGGCCAGGCCGCCGCGGAGGCCGGGGTTGTATTCATTAGACACCAAACGGAATAAACAGAACGGGAACAGGGAGGGACTACCTTGACTTGTCCAATAAGAATCGCTTGTTTTCGCTTTCCATTTGAAAATGATTCAATAGCAGGTTAGCGTTTTTTTGTCATGAATCTTGTTCTGGAGGCAGCTCTGCAGAGAGGTCACTAGCTGGCACAGCCACAGTCATGAAATCAGATTTTAACCTTAACCTTAACCACACTGCTAACCATAATGCCATCGCTGCAACTCCCCAACAGGCTTGGGTGAGGCGAAGTTCGAGTCATGCGTCCTCCGAAACATCACCCACCAAACCACCCTTCTTAATTAACCTCTTGATTCTAGCCATCCCGGATCCGGGATCGTGAATACAGCCTCAAGCTCATTACCATAACGCAATGTTAACTATTCATGAAAATCGCAAATGAAATGAAATAAATATGCTAGCTCTCAAGCTTAGCCTTTTGTTAACAACACTGTCATCTCAGATTTTCAAAATATGCTTTTCAACCATAGCAAAACAAGCATTTGTGTAAGATTATTGAAAGCTAGCATAGCTTTTAGCGTAGCATTCAGCATGCAACATTTTCACAAAAAACAGAAAAGCATTCAAAGAAAATCATTTACCTTTGAAGAACTTCAGATGTTTTCAATGAGGAGACTCTCAGTTAGATAGCAAATGCTCAGTTTTTCCTGAAAGATTATTTGTTTAGGAGAAATCGCTCCGTTTGGTGCGTCACGTTTAGCTACGAAAAAAACCTGTATCCAGGAGTGTAATTATCCCCGCAGCTCATTAGCATAACACAACGTTAACTATTCATGAAAATCGCAAATGAAATGAAATTAATATGCTAGCTCTCAAGCTTAGCCTTTTGTTAACAACACTGTCATCTTAGATTGTCAAAATATGCTTCTCAACCATAGCAAAACAAGCATTTGTGTAACAGCTAGCGCAGCTAGCGTAGCATTTAGCGTTAGCAACAGCAGGCAACATTTTCACAAAAACCAGAAAATCATTCAAATAAAATCATTACCTTTGAAGAACTTCAGATGTTTTCAATGAGGAGACTCTCAGTTAGATAGCAAATGCTCAGTTTTTCCTGAAAGATTATTTGTTTAGGAGAAATTGCTCCGTTTGGTGCGTCACGTTTGGCTACCAAAAAAAAAAAAAAATTCAGTCTTCAAAACGCCGAACTTTTTTCCAAATTAACTCCATAATATCGACTGAAACATGGTAAACGTTGTTTAGAATCAATCCTCAAGATGTTTTTCACATATCTCTTCATGATATATCGTTCGTTGAAAGCCTCCTCTCTCCTCTCAATCACTGGATGACTGCGTGCAGCTTGTAGATTACGCACCAATTTAGACAATGGACACTGGGCGGACCCCTGGTAAATGTAGTCTCTTATGGCCAATCTTCCAATGATATGCCTACAAATACGTCACAATGCTGCAGACACCTTGGAGAAACGATAGAAAGGGCAGGCTCATTCCCGGCGCATTCACAGCCATATAAGGAGACAAGGGAAAACAGCTTCAAAAATTCTGCCCATTTCCTGGTTGAAGTTTCATCTTGGTTTCGCCTGTAGCATGAGTTC